>NW_027208445.1:0-60160 GCF_027789765.1 Dendropsophus ebraccatus | reverse complement strand
GGGACCGGAAAAGAGGGGTGCTGTATAAAAAGTATCCCCGTAACAGGTGGTGACCTTATCCAGCAGTGGAAGATCAGTCCCCAACGATCTTCCCAATAACTCTGAGATTGGGGGGGGCATCTGGGGCAGGTATCTCGGGGTTTTTGTCCCTGCCTTATACACTCTAAGGGTACGTGCACCACTGCGGAATCGCGAAGGATAACCCTGGCGCTTCCGCAGTTGGCACCCGCCGGCGGACTGATGCAGGCGCACGTCTCCGTCCGTGTCGTAGACTCCATTCTATGCACGGGCGGATTCCGCTCTGCGTCCAACGTGTTGATGGATGACGGATGATGGAATCCGCCCGTGCATAACATGGAGTCTAGACACGGGCGGAGACGCGCCCCTGCATCAGTCCGCCGGCGGGTGCCAGCTGCGGAATGCACGAAGGGTTATCCTTCGCCATTTCGCAGTGTGCACGTACCCTAAATCTGTAAGTGTACCCTGAGGTACTCTCACAGAGTTTGTAGAATTTCACGCCATACTGTCATCTCTTATTGGGACGGTACTGGAGAAAAGACGTGTCTGGGGGGCAGCGTACGCTAAGCTACCCCCAGACACGTCACTGGATGATGAGGAGGATGAGGATGAATGGAGGAACAAAGGACCCCCCATTCATCCTCACTGGCTGTTCGGTGTCGGAGGCAAATAAGTATTGCGTCCGATACCGAAAACACCCTGGGGGGCCATCTTTATATGGGGATTGGTATATGGGGTATGTAGTGGTGTAGTGTAAAACTTTATTCAATGTAGTGTGGTGTAAGTAGTGTTTTTTTACGTGTTTTTTTACAGTAAGTATACAAAAAAACCTACGCCAAAAATGGTGTTTCTGATAAATGCCGCACTTATGTTCGGCACTTATCAGCAGACCGTGGCAGTAGGATATAAAAAAAAACCACCCTACGCCAAAAAGGAGGAGTTGCTGATTAGCAGCGCACTTTTCGTGCGATGCTGATCAACACTCAGCGGCGATAGGGTGCGGAAAAATAGAAAAAAAAAAAATGGGGGAAAATTTTTTTTTACTACATTCTGAACACCTGTAGGGCTGATACGTGTATTACACTTATCAGCCGCTAGGGGGCAGCAGAGCGCAAGATCCGAAAATAGACGACGCTGGAGCCGGGAAAAATACGAAAAAAGACGACGCTGGAGCCGGAAAAAGCCAATCGGGACTCACGGAAGAAGCCGAAGTCCCGACAAGATGAAGAGGACGCCGGGAACCCGGAAGACGCCGATCAGGACCCCGGGACAGGTAGTAATGTACAAATACCTGCTCCGGACCCCTCAGCTACCTAGCTGAGGGGTCCGGAGCAGGTATTTATTACTTGTGGGGACTTGATCGCCGTGAACGGCCGGCCGGCTGGCCGGCCGTTCACGGCGATCGGGACGGTGGTACCGTGACCACCATTACTTTTTATAGTATGGCGGTCGGTGCCGTCCTCGGACAGCACCGACCGCCATTTTTTTCCGGGTCATCGGGCCACCGATGGCCCGGAAAGGTTCCGATCGCCGCTATGGGCTTATCAGCCAATAGCGGCGATCGTCGGCATGGGGGGGGTTAACAACCCTCCATGCCGACAGGGAGAGATGGCTGCTATGTATTATAGCAGGCTATCTCCCCCGATCGGGACCCGGCGGCCGCGGCGCCCGTTAAAGGGATGACGTACCGGTACGTCATGGGTCCTTAAGTGACAGTGATCCATGACGTGCCCGTACGTCATGGGTCCTTAAGAGGTTAAGGCCAAAATAGGCTGCGGAGGCAAGGGCTTAAAAGGGAACTCCAGGGAAAAAGAAAAAAATCTTACAAATCAACTGGAGCAAGAAAGTGCCAGAGATTTGTAATTTACTTCTATTTAAAAAATCTCAAGTCTTTCAGTACTTATCATCTGTTGTATGTCCTGCAGGAAGTGGTGTATTCTTTCCAGCCTAGAGAGCAGAAGAGGTTTTCTATGTGGATTGTTACCGCTTTGGACAGTTCCTGACATGGACAGAGGTGGCAGCACAGACTGGAAAGAATATACCACTTCCTGCAGGACATACAGGAGCTGATAAGTACTGGAAGACTGGAAATATTTTAATAGAAGTAAATTACAAATCTATATAACTTTGTCACACTAGTTGATTTGAAAGAAAACATTTTCTCAGGAGAATTTTAACTAGTTGAGCTTAGATATATCACCACATTGATATCATACACTAACTATTATTGACTATATGAGTGCTATTATAATGTTAGTGTACAGATCCTGTGTAGACCTTGTATCTGACCACTGTATGGCTGTATTATTGGTTATATGAGTGCTTGTATAGTGGTAGTGTACAGATCCTATAGCTGGTATCTGACCACTGTATGGCAATATTTTTGGATATAGTGTGTTTGTATAGTGGTAGTGTACAGATCCTATGTAGACATTGTATCTGACCACTGTATGGCGATATTATGCATATATAAGTGCTTGTATAGTGGTAGTGTACAGATCCTATGTAGACATTGTATCTGACCACTATATGGTGGTATTATTGGTCATATATGTGCTTGTACAGTAGTAGTACACACATGATCATGTCATTAGGTAAATCCTAGCTATTTTATTTTCTTGTATTGTTCTTAGTGTAATTTACAAATGAATGTGAGTGTAGTAGTGATAGATGGCTCCATCCTAGGTGTTGTGTGACATTGTGTATTTCTGTCATATGACAGGGATTATATTGAATAAGGGCTGCTGGGATGTCACTGCTATTTAGTCCCAGTCCAGCCCTGCTCCTAGGTCTGGATGAGTCCGTACACTAGGTTCCATACCTACTCTAACTTAGGGGTTATCCAGGATTAGTAGAAACACAGCTACTTTCTTGCAAAAACAGCACCAGTCCTGTCCTCAGGTTGTGTGTGGTACTACAATTCAGCTCCATTCACTTCAATAGAACCGAGCTGCTAAACCTGAGCCAAACTGAGGGCAGGAGAGGTGCTGTTTCTGGAAGAAAGCGGCCATGTTTTTCTAAGCCTGGATAACACTTTAGTCGCCTTCTGACATGAGTCGCTCACCTTCAAGCGCTGCACTTGTCAGGATATTCTGATATCTATCTATTGAGTTTTTATGAGAGAGAAAAGAAGTATATTCCAGCCCTTTCTACTGGGTGCCTTACTTAGTCTGGCCTCTCCCCTTTGACCTTTCTGGCACGGGAGACCCCACCAGGAGCATTAACTCCAGCCAGCTTAGCTCAATGGATCACTAAGGCACGCAAGCTCCCTCACCACGTCAAGGTGAAGGCACAAAGAGGGAGCCCTCCCACCCTCCCACAAAGCTCTACGAAGTCTTACGGAGCTTGTGCTTCACCAGAATCTGGTGGTTTTAGTTAAGTTTAAGTCTAGTTGGTTTAGTTGGTTTAAGTCTTGTCTGGTTAAGATTTAAGTCCGATGGTTAAGTTAAGTTAAGATTAAGTTAAAAATTAGATTGGAGCAGAGATCAGTAGAGGTGATGATCTACATGTAGATATCGTCGTCGTCATCATTATCAGCACCTTCTTTGTCAGTAATGACAGGATGATATTGATTTGACCACTCCGGGCACACAAAGCTGAACTTATAAAGATTTGCTGATCTTCAGGTTGATGACGTCTGGTGGTTCAGCAAATTTCATAGGTTCTTCAGCATTGAGGTCAACAGAGGATGTCATCATAATTGCTGGTGGAACAATTCTCCCGGCTTCCACGTCCTCCAATTGATATCCGAGAAGAATGGATGGCTCCTGATGTCCTCTTGACTCCCAGCCGCTCGAATTGGTCTTTACACAGCAGGCTTTTTAAGATGTTAACTGCGTCGTCAGTAAGGGACTTTGGGTAGTCTGGAGTATGACAGAGGACAGAGATTTCTGTTTGGTGCTGGTTTCTTCCATAAAATGGACGCTTGAAGGTCAAGAGATTGTAGAGGATGACGCCAATGGCGAAATAGTCGACTCCTCTCCCATGTAGCTGGCGTTTTATCATCTCTGGGGCTGCATATCCTGGTGTACCTCCGCACACAGTTCTGGTCAGGTTATAGACATTTGTCACAGCAAAGCCGAAATCTGTTATTTTTATGTGGCCTTCTCTGGTGAGAAGTATTTTCTGGCTTCAGGTCCCGATGGATAATATTTCTTCTGTGCAGGAACTCTGTGCCAATATACCACTTCGGCTGTGATGAACTTTACTGTGGCGGTATCAAGAGGCGAGTGCTTTTGACAAATTCAAACAGGTCCCCTCCGGTGGCCAGTTCCATCACATAACAGGCAAAGTTCGATGTGTGAAAGGCGGCCAAGCCATGCATCAAGTATGGGCTTCCATGAGATAGTTGGAGGACATGGCGTTCTCCGAAGCTGACGTGCCTCTTCTCTGTCACTTTAATGCAACACATTCAGTGCGGATGATGTCTTTTGCCAAGAGGACTTTACCGAAGGTTCCTTCTCCTAGTGAATGGTAGAAGGTGAAGCAGTCCAATGTTAGGGGGACTGTAACAGGTGAGGTCTCTGTAGAGTTGTCAGGGTCTTCTTTGGATGTTGGATTCCTGATGTTACTGGGTCCTGGCATTTCACAGGAACGTTCATTGAGTTTACTTGTTCCTCTCCATTTTGATTTAGAGATCCATTCCCAACATTTTTGAAGTTGGCTAAGAACAGGATCTTGGCACTTTTCTTGGCTTCGTCGCCCTTCTTCGGTCCTTGTCGTCGTTTTTTTCGGTCCGTCGTTGTCCTTCTTCGTCCGTCGTCGTCCTTTTTCGGTCCTTCCTCTTCGGTCTCCTGTTGTTGCTTCTCTCCATATAGTTCCATATAGTGCTGGGCATACAGGACCTCCATGCTATGAATCCGGTCACACATATTCTGATTTCTTCTTCCATGGCTATTTGGCCCACATAGTGCAGGGCACACATGTCTTCTAGTTGTTGAACCAGCACACAATTGTTGGTATTCTTCTACCTTTTGCTCATATTCAACATAGTGCAAGGCACATATGTCATCCATGTTGTAGGTTGGTCACACCATTGTTGGTAGTCCTCTAACGTAGCTTCTTGTTTAGCGTAATATAGGGCCCTCAGGTCATCCAGTTTGTGGTACTGGTCACACAGTAGTTGGTGCTCCTGCAGTATGGCTTCCTGTATTCGGCTATCCTTCTGCATGCTGGCACCTCTCCTTCCTTCTCATTTGATGTTCTGTTATCTGTTACAAAGGAAAAGGATAGATGTGTGAATTAATAGAGATATATATTAGTGGTATAGGGTTACAGAAAGTTCTTATGTTATAGAGGAGGCACAATGGCTCCTCATAGTACAGGGTGTCCTAATACTACAGAAGGCTCACAGAGGGTCCAAAACACTACACAGGTGGTTCAGAGGTTCCTACATCTACAAGTGGGTGATGGGGTTAGTGGTGCTACAGAGAGGGATAGCGGAAAACATTGCAAATGGGTGTGAAATTCAGTCCCTAGTTTCTGGCCATATGCCATGTACTGCCGCTTTAATGACCTTTTGTGACCGAGAAAACCGCAATGAATGTACACTGCAATACATTACTTTTACTATACATATATTATTATAGTATTGCAGTATATTGTACTAGCTGAGTCTGTTGGGAAAAAAAGTGGAATCTGATTGGTTGCTAGGGGCAACTGAGACAGTTCCACTTTCCACCATGTTTGATAAATCTCCCTCAATGTTCTTTATCCTGTATGGTGAACGTGGGGCACGAAGAACATCCACACATCCCACAATAAAAGTGAAAAGGTGATAAACTCCCATGGACAGCAGCTTCAGTTTATATTCCTAGGATATAAAAGATGGCTGCCTGCCTCACGCGTCCCTAGGAAGACTAGTAAAACTGGTCACAAGGCCCCAAATACTAAAATTACCTAATGGGGTGGGGACAACAAAGGTGAGTTGTTCACAGGACACCATGCAGCTTAAGGCCACTACTGGAGGGGTAACTACTGTGTGGGGGCGCTATTCCCATGAATCAGCCCCACTGTGTGTGTTCTATGGAGCCCTAAGGATGCATGTACAATTCCAGTTGTTGGTCCTACCTGTGGCGTCCATCAGAGGGAGGATGATGCTGTGACCGGAGAGGTGGCTGGAAGATTTCCTCTTCTTACATGTCATCCGGGCCCAGGCACTTTGCAGGCAGGCTAAGACACGGTTCTTTCTTGGCTTCTTGGTGTAGTTGGCTGCTCCTGGCCATCATCCCCATCTCCTCTGTCCTTGTCTCTCCTCTTGTCCTCTCCATTATTCTTCTCCTTCTCTTCTGTGTCTCCTTCTAGATGATTCCTCTTGTTTTTTGCCTTCATTTTAAGTTTTAAGTCAAATCTATATCGATGATCCAATCCAAGTGCTGATAGCAGTAAGTGAGAGCGATCCCTCCCATGTATCTCTGCTGAGTGGCAGTTAGCAACTGACGGAATGTTACCTGCGCAGCTAAGTGTACAATGTCTGTGTGATGTCATAGCCTTTCTTTGTGATGTCATCATGTCATCAGCTTACCTTTGTGATGTCAGAGATCAACAGACTTCCATAGTCTTGTGAGTGAGGGAAGAAAACCAACATATATGTGGATAATGTGTATAGATACCATATATATAATATATATATATATATATATAATATATATTATATTATAAAAAGGAAAAAGAAAAAAAAATAATTTGTGCTACAAAAAAATAAAGAAGTTCTGTCTCGGTATCATGTTACATATTATCTTACTATATAAATAACCAGAGCAGAAGTAGGTCATTAGAATTTGGTTACCCGCTGTTCTCATGTATTTTGTGAAGTTATAAAAATATTAAAATCAGGCATTTTTGTTAGAAGTTTTATATTAAGATATATAAAGATTTTTTTTTCTGCCAATTATCCCATTTTACTGAGACTGTTCTTCTTACTGACCCCCTCTTCATAAATACACAATGATAAGGGGCTGTGGCTGTGTTTTTCTGTAAATCTTTTATTTGCAAACAAATTATTACAACAATAATAATAATACAACAACAATAATAATAATATAAATACCGTATAGCTGTAGGGTGTATAGACAGATATACAAGTCCACCCAGGTATTAGCTGCTCCAGCCTCATTCTCCCCATACACATCAGTGTAATAACAGCCACATGTGCAAACCACAACCACACTAATAACCCTCCTAACCTCATCTGTGCACAATACCCAACATCACATATACTAACCCCTGGGCTGCTGGTATCGTCTCACACAAATAACTGTGCCCAAACCCAACACCACACACTAATATACAATAGTGTAGTGCTGTGTGTTACATAGGAGAGTTAGATACAACAACTCATCTGAGTGTATCACACCAGAGGCCGCCTGGCTTCCCTCATACGTATAAGATTGACAGGTCAGGGCAGGATTATATCTCTTGTGTAAGGCCAGTATAAGATACAGAGGCTCAGCAGAAGGAATTACACATGATCATGTTAGATACACCAGTTCAGTAGACAGTATCACACGATAGGCTTAGATAAACCAGTTCAGTACACAGTACCATACATGATAGGCTTAGATACATCTGCTCTATAGACAGTATCAACCCTGATAGTCTTAGATACACCATCTCAGTAGACAGTATCACACATGATAGGCTTAAATCAACCAGTTCAGTAGACAGTATCACACTTGATAGGCTTAGGTACACCCAGGGCCGTATTTACCACTAAGCACCCATGGTCCGGTGCTAGGGCAGCACCTTGCAGTCTCCCACCTCCCTTTCCAACTTGCCACTAAATCAGTTGTCTTTCTTTTTTTTTTGGTTGTGGAGGGGAAGTGAGCACAGGCGTGATTACGGAGTAGAGTGAGGGAGACTGGTATGGCGGTGTTACCCAGTCACAGTATGGTGGTATTGGTCAGGTCTGGTATGGCGGTGTTATATGTGATGCCTGGAGCTATTACCTACCTATCTACCAATTCTGTGGTGGGGCGTCTTAGTTTAGTGCCCAGGGCAGCACAGCAGCAGCTGTTCATATGGCACTGGAAACACCTACTCTGTAGAGAGAGTACACACATTATAGGCTTAGATACACCTGTTCTGTAGACAGTATCAGACCTGATGGGCTTAGATACACCAGCTCAGTAGACAGTATCACACATAATGGGAAGCCGACGGCTCTCACTGCTCCCTACTAACTTCTGCCTGCTGTCCCTGCTGTGGGAATCGCCTCTGCTGGCCTAGGGCACCTAACTTCACCCTTCTCCAGCTGGCAGAGGTAGCAGGGAGCCCCCAGCTACCGGACTAGAGGTGCCAAGAGCTGCCGCCATGGAGGGAGGTGCAGGGATCTGGGGGAGGATGGAGGCGGTGATCCCTTTTTAGCAGATGGACTGCAGCAGCGGCGGGACAGACTGGACTATCAGGAGCCAGCATCTATGTGATGTGATGTCACCAAGTTTACAGAGAACTAACAACAACGCCAAGTACTATAGGTGCATTTCCCATAAAAAATGTCTATTAGTAATTTTATAACTTTTGTTGGGCAATAACATATATCGAGCCAGTTTTCATTTTTGTGCTTTCGTTTTTCCTCCTCATGTTTAAAAGGCCACTGCGCTTGCATATTTTCCCCTACAGACCCACATGAGCCCTTATTTTTTGCGACACCAATTTCCTTTGCAAATACAGACTTAATTTTCCTATAAAATATGCTGCAATACCAGAAAAAAAATATATGTGTAGTGAAATAAAAAAAAAGGTACAATTCCTGTTTTGTGTTTACGCCATTCACCCTATGGCAAAACTGGCGTATTAGCTATGTTCCTCAAGTCAGTATGATTACAGCGATATGTAACTTGCATAACTTGTTTTTATTTGATGGCTTTAAAAAAATTAAAACCTTTAAAAAAAACAGAATGTGTTTAAAATTGCTCTATTCTCAGCCTTATAACGCTTTTATTGTTTGTTCTGCGAGGCTGTGTGAGATGTCATTGGATGGGGCGATTACGCACGTGGCAATAACAAATATGTCTTTTTTAATATATTTATTCATTTTTATTATAAAATAGGAAAAGGGGGGTGATTTAAATTTTTATTAGGGGAGGGGATTTGTTATTAACCCCTAGGCGACCTGGACCGCGGCTATTAACGGGGACGGTCCGATCGCCGTGCCCACTAATAAAGTAATCGGATGCAGCTGTCAACTTTGTCCCGGAGGAGCGATCCACTGGCGTAATAGTCCTGATCCCGGCTTGACACTCGATTGCTTCGGCTGCAGCAGCCGGAAGCAATCAATGTGCCTATCACATCAATCTATGCTGCATATCTATGCAGCATAGATCTGAATGAGAGATCAGTGCACTTCTACTAGAAGTCCCCCAGTGGGGCTTCTAGTATAATGTAAAAGAAAAAAAAAAGTGATGTTGTCAATAAAAACCCCCGCCCCTAATAAAAGTGTGAATCACCCCCCTTTTCCCATGTTATAAATAAAAATAATAAATAAACATGTTTTGTATCACCGCATGCGTAATCGCCCAATATTAATTAATCACATTCCTGATCTTGCACGGTAAAGTGCAAAATTGTGCATTTTGGTCGCATCAAATCCAGAAAAATTGTAATAAAAAGCGATCAAAAAGTCGCATATTGGCAAGCAAGGTACCGATAGAAGGAACACATCATGGCGCAAACAAATGACACCTCACACCTCAGCCCATAGACCAAAGATAAAAGCGCTATAAGCATGGAATGGAGCGATTTTAAGGAACATATATGTTATACAATGGTTTGAATTTTTACAGGCCATCAGATACAATGAAAGTTATACACGTTACCTATTGTGTAATCGTAACAACTTGAGGAACATATATAACAAGTCAGTTTTACCCAGGATGAACGGTGTAAAAAACAAAAATCCCCCAAATAAAAGAAATGCGTTTTTTTTTCTCAATTTCACCACACATTGAATTTATTTCTGGTTTCGCAGTGTACTTTATAAAAAATTTAGCCTGTCTTTGCAAAGTACAATTAGTGGCGCAAAAAAAAGGCTCATGTGGGTTTCTACGTGAAAAAATGCAAGTGCTATGGCCTTTTAAGCACAAGGAGGAAAAAAACGAAAACGCAAAATTAAAATTGGCCTGGTTCTCTAAGGGTAATAAAAAAAGGTTTTTTTTTTTCACATACATTTATCAGAAACCCCCTGGGGGACTTCTATATACACAGCACTGATCTTCCCATTGAGATCAATGCTGTGTATATAATAGATCCATCAGATCAGTGTTCTATTATACTGGCATGCTGCAGACCACATACATAGATTGCCGAGACAGGATGGGCATCATTCCGACGCTGAGTCCCGGCCGGCTCAGTATGAGAGATCTCCCCTCTGCAATCACATCACAGGGGGGGAGATCCCGCCACTAGACACCAGGGATAGGGGCCAAGCACTATTCAAATGCAGCTGTTAGCTTTGACAGCTGCATTTGAATAGTTAAATAGCCAGCAGTGGTGATCGGCCACACGGCTAATACCCACGGCCCCCAGCTGCACATAGCAACTGGGGACCGCAGGCTGCAGAGAGTTCTCACGTAGGGCTCTCTGCTTCCCCTTAATGGCCACATGACGGGTATACCCGCCATGCGTTATTAAGGGGTTAAAATTGTCCTTTAAGGACTGAGGCAATTTTCTTTTTTGCGCTATCATTTTGTCCTCTTTGTGTCCTCCTAGCGTTGCATTTTTTACCTACAGACCCACATGAGCCTTATTTTTTTGTGACACTAATTGTACTTTGCAATGACAGACTTAGTTTTCCATAAAATATGCTGCGAAACAAAAAAAAATTATCTGTGCAGTGAAATGAAATGGAAAAAAACTTGCAATTATTTTATTTTGAGGGGTTTTGTGATTACACCATTGCCCTATGGTAAAACATGTTTTCTGTGTTCCCCAAACCGCTTGTACCTTCAAATAGCTGAAGGTCAAAGGTCAAAGATCTGTCCTGCGGTTGTTTGGCAGGTGATGCAATTATTGTGCTAAAAAGCTACTTTTAAAACTGGCAGCCCCGTGCCCTACGGAGTGGCCTAGATTGTGTATGCATTAGGCTGGCACACCCTATCTGTCCCTCCTCCCCGCCCTCCTCATCATTAGGAATTCCAGGCAGATTGCCTCCTATTCATCAGCTGTGAGAGGGCGGCACATGGGCTGGATCATTAAGACATCTGTGCAAATGTTCAGCATGGAGAAAATGTTCTCGGGCATTCCTAATGATGAAGAGGGTGGGGAGGAGGGACGAAGGGGTGGTGCAAAGTTAGGGCACAGATACTCCCGTAGGGCTCGGGGCTGCCAGTTTGTTTTTTAGCACAATAAGTGCATCACCTGCCAAACGGATCGTGGGACAGATCTTGGATTTAAAGCAGCTATCTGAAGGTACACATGATTTGGGGGGGGGGGGGCAGATTGTGGGTACAGAGTCGCTCTAACCAAGTCACAATTTGAAAAACTGTGAGCTCTTCCTGCAAAATGCTCTCAATGCAAGTTACTCTTAAATGAAGGTACCACTGTACTTCCCATCTTTTACTTTTGTATTCAGGAAGATTGTGTAAAGCGATGCGCAGTGTGTACAGAGGATAGAAGAAGTAGTGAGTTGAATTAAGAGAGCGAGCAGCAGGCATTGGTGCAGAGTAAGTTGTCTAACCTGGGGGGCTCAGGACCGTGCCAGTTCCTCTTAGTCACCATACGTAACACCCATAGTATCTACCTTACCCTGAGGGACACCTCTTCTGTGGCCTTCAAAAACTAATCTAGTGTCAGGTCTTTACCTCATCTCAGAGGGTAACAGTTTTCAAGGACCTCCCAGCCGTCTGTGGCTTAGTGACCTCTGGTCGGGCTCATACCACGTCTACCACTGGGAGTCCACCGATGTGATTTCTCTCTGTCACCCCAGGGGGGTGAACTACCTCAGGACACTCACTGTCCCCACATGGATTAACCCTTTGCCATCTGCTGTTACCTTGTTTTCCTTGAAACTGTACCTGGTTGAAGAACTGTGCTTCCATGCATGTGGATGATTTTCTGTTAAACAAAGTTACCATAATATTATACCCTCTCTGCTTTCTTTGTCTTCCTCCCTGTGACCTGACATAACACACACCTGCAGAACACCACTCTACCATCAGCCAGGCACTTTAGTTAGGGGTGCCCCAGGGGAGGACTAGGGGGACTACCATCATCATCTCTTGGACTGATATTGAACATGGTGTAATTATACGAAAGAGACAGCAGGTGGCCCCAGCTGGCTGTATTCCTTACGTCATACAGGTTCCTATATTGCATCGCAGGTGGCGCTATCTGGCAGTATTCCTTACATCACACAGGTTCCTATATTACTAGCAGGTGGCTCTATCTGGCTGTATTCCTTACATCACACAGGTTCCTATATTACACCGCAGGTGGCGCTATCTGGCAGTATTCCTTACATCACACAGGTTCCTATATTACACAGCAGCTGCTCCTCTTGCGGGCCCAGTGGCGTGTGGAGTCAGAGTCGGAGCAGTTTTGGCTAAAGTCGGAGTAGCGGAGTTGGAGTTGGAAAAAAATGTACCGACTCCGATTCCAGCTTAAAAAAATCTTTCAAAAATTTAGAATTGAGTTTGATATAAATTTTATAAGTTTTGCTCATCAATATATATTATGAGCAACATTCTAATAGGTCACTGAGCTATTGTTCTGAGCTGGAAGAGGCCATTGTGTGGGGGGAGATCTGTGCTGTTCTCTTCCTGGATGCTAGATGACTGTATATGAGCAGCCGTGTAATATGGAGATATCCTGTGTAATATAGAGGAGGAGGAGACATAAGTAGTGTAGCAGTAACATCTGTCCTGGGTTGTTTCTCTATTGGAGAAGATTGTGTGTTTTTCTTCAGTGTTCCATGGCTGCAGCGTGTGTGTGTGTGTGTGTATGTGTGTGTCGTATGTGTGTGTGTGTGTCGCTATGGCTGCAGCAGGCTGTGTGTATGAGTGTGTGTGTGCTATGGCTGCAGAAAGCTATGTGTGTATGCTATGGCTGTAGCAGGCTGCGTGTGCTCATGCGTGCCCCCACAGTGCCCCTCAACATCGCTATGTGTGACCCTCTATATCACTATGGCTGACCCCTCTGTATCACAGGTATCTGGCATTGTTAGCAGTGTTTCTTTGTGTATGGGAATATTTAGTTAGAAACATAGAAGACTGTCAGCAGGAAAAGACCACTTGCTCCATCTAGTCTAGTTGTGAGTAGTTCAGGACATGGAGGCTGGAGACTGGCTGCATCCACTGCACACACAGGAGAAGCTGCTTTATACCCAGTATTCCTTATTCACTCAGAAGTTGCACCATGATCATGTAGGACATTAGGGAGAAGTTGCTGAGCCAGTGTGATAATAACTCCCCTGGTTATCTGACCGGCCATTTATGAAGGAGCAGGAGTTGGAGTCGGGAGTCGGAATCGGTCCTGATAAAATTCAGGAGTCAGAGTTGGAGTCGGTCCTGATAAGATTCAGGGCCATTTTGAAGGAAGTATTGTGCTATCTGGTGTAATCCAAGCCAGGGTCTATTATCCTTGTTACACCTAGTCGCTGACTAGAGTGCATCCCGGCCAGCTGTACTGATTCCCCTGGATATAATAGCTCTGCATAGAGCTGTGCTTAGTGCACAACCAACTAAGGTGAGTGTGCAGTTACAGGCACCTTGTCTGCACTGTTTGTCTGACCTACTTTATACCAGGGCTGTAAACTCGGAGCTAGTTTTGGGTGGAGTTGGAGTCATGAAAAATGTACCCACTCCGACTCCAGCTTTTAAAAAATCTTTATAAGTTTTGCTCATCAATATATTTTATGAGCAACATTCTAATAGGACATGCCCCTATTAGATAAGGGTGAAAAAGTTGTCGGTCACTATTTGGCAGTTTGTTTCTGAGCTTAAAGAGTCCATTGTTTGGGGGGAGATCTGTGCTGTTCTCTTCCTGGATGTTGGATGATTGTATATGAGCAGCAGTGTAATGAAAAGGAGGAGGAGAAGCCATAAACCATAAGTAGTGTAGACTGTGTGTTTGTGCGCTATGACTGCAGTAGATTATGTGTGTGTGCTATGGCTACAAGTTATTAGGTATGCATTAAAAGTACATCTAGTACCAATATTTACATTGAAAGATTCCTCCAAACAACATAAGGCCATATCAGAGAGCTAAAAGTCAGTCTGTCTCGTCGTGTCTAGGAACCATCTGTCTAATGTCCACAGATATCAATTCCAAAGTTCAAACACTCACAGAAATTTCTGACAGCTCTCGACCAATTCATAAATGCCAATGCACAACAATATGTATCGTGCTCCTAGTGGTCCAAAACCATAATGTCCAGTTGGAGCCAGGAGACTGTTAGACCATATTTCCCATTAAACCATCTCGCCCAACGCGTTTCAGTAACACCGTACGTTACGTCATCAGGGGCCGTAGGGTAAAGGGTCAGTATAAGTAAGGGTACATAGATCATGTCACATAACAAAAACAATATTCATAGGCATGTTTAATACGCCAATAGGTAATGTGACAGCAATTAATTGTTAATGTTGCCGCCTACTGTACTCACTGTGCCCCCATATAAGCGACCCTCGGGATGATGTCTCACGTGATAATTCTACACATGTGGACACTGTGTGATATAGAGGGATAGTATCAATGCATGCAGTCATGTAACCTCAAGTTACTCAATATATGTGTACTGTCATACTAAATCCCCTATTAGGGTCTATCGAGACACAGGTTGGTATGTGTAACCGTTTAACCTATGAGCAAATCATTAGACTAGAGCCAAAATCTAGAACGGAGCTAAAAGTTTGCAAGAAACCAAATGGAAGGCCGTAACCTGTTACTTACAGTATGCGTGCAGCTTGGAGTGTGCTCCTGACATCTGCTTTGGCAGAGTGCCGGGAGTGCCGCCAGCCGCCAACTCTTGTAGCTGCTGCACGGCCCGGCGCGTCTGACGTCACACGTACCAAAGGCGCGCGCTGGAGACTTGTCCCTCCCCCTGCACGCCCGAGAGATAACATGGTGCTCGTGGGAGCGCCAATTCTAGATGTAGCAGGCCAAGTTAAGGGCTTCATTAAGCCCGTGAGGTGTGATGGTCTGCAGGGTATAAATCCATCTTGTTTCTTCTGGAGTAATGTTTTATCCATGTCTCCCCCTCGAGGGATGGATTGAGGCTTTCTATGGCTATGAATTTGAACGTATCATTGTTACCTCCATGGTGTTCGCTGGCGTGTATAGCTAGAGGAGTATCCCGTTTGTTCCTTATATCCCCTAGATGTTCTAAGATACGTTTTCTCCACTCCCTTATAGTTTTGCCCACATACTGTTTCCCACACTAACAAGTAGCCAAATAGATCACAGCTTTGGAGCTGCAGTTAATAAAGGAGCTAATTTTGGTAGGTCTTGGATGTTTGGCTACTTCTGAATGTCTTAGTTTTGAGCACAGTAGGACAGGCCCTGCAGTGTCCACAGCTGTATGTACCTGCACCCTGTTGTGTATGTAACCATGTTTTGGGTTTTTCAACAGGTGGTAGATGGCTTTGTGTCACCTTATCACCTAAACTCCCTTCCGGTAGGTGATTAAAGGATAATCTCCTATGACTTCGCTCAAATCCGGATCCATTTTAAACCCCTTAGCGGACCCAGTGACGTATCTAATACGTCATGGCGCCGCGGGGGGTGTTCAGAGCGGGGTCCCGCCGGGACCCCGCTCTGAACGGCGCTGATCCCGGCCTGACACGTGCAGCCGGGCAGTGCCTCTGTTAGCCGGCTCGCGGGTCCCGTTGCCGCGCCGGCTAATTAAGCACTTCAATGCAGCTGTCAAACCTGACAGCTGCATTGAAGTGCTTTATGCACAACATCCCTGGTGTCTAGTGGGTCGGATCCGTTCTTTTGCCCGTGCCGGGCCTCAGCGTCGGAATGACGCTGATCCCGGCTCGGCAGTAGATTGCTATGGCCTGCAGCAGGCCATAGCAATCTATGACCGATCTCATGGATCTTTGCTGTGTATATACACAGCATGATCTCTATGAGAGATCAGTGCTGTCTATATACAAGCCCCCCAGGGGGCTTCTAGTCCATGTAAAAAAAAAAGTAAAAAAAGTGTTTTTATTAATAAAAAATCCCCTCCCCTAATAAAAGTCCAATCACCCCCCTTTTCCCATTTTATAAATATAAATTAATAAATAAATAAATAAACATATTTAGTATCGCCGCGCGTGTAATCGCCCGAACTATTAATTAATCACATTCCCTGATCTCGCACGGTAAACGGCGTAAGCGCAAAAAAATTCCAAAGTGCAAATTGCGCATTTTTGGTCGCATCAAATCCAGAAAAAATGTAATAAAAAGCGATCAAAAAGTCGTATATGCGCAATCAAGTTACCGGTAGAAAGAAAGCATCATGGCGCAAAAACTGACACCTCACACAGCCCATAGACCAAAGGATAAAAGCGCTATAAGCCTGGGAATGGAGCGATTTTAAGTGAAATATATTTGTTAACAACGGTTTGAATTGTTTACAGGCCATCCGATACAATATAAGTTATACATGTTATATATCATAGTAATCGTAACGACTTGAGGAACATGCATAACAAGTCATTTTTGCCATAGGGGGAACGGCGTAAATGCAAAACTCCCCGAAATCAAAACAAATTCGTTTTTTTTTTTTTTTCAATTTGACAGCGCAAATGATTTTTTTCCGGTTTCACAACATATTTTATGGAAAAATTATGCCTGTTATTGCAAAGTACAATTGGTTTCGCAAAAATAAGCGCTCATATAAGTCTCTAGGTTAAAAAAATGCAAGCGCTATGGACATAAAATGGAAAAGCAAAAGCGCAAAAACGAAAATTTGGCTTGGACCTTAAGAGGTTAAGGATGTTCCAATGTTTTCTAAAGATTTCCCTGATTGGTCCAGATTCACTATCATAAGTTTCTATAATACGCAATAAGCCCCTGGATTCTTCTCTCTTCCTGGGGTTCAGTAGCTCCTCCCTCTGTTTATTTTGGGCTAGATGGAAGGCATCCCTTAATGTATAGTCCGGGTATCCCTTTCCCTGAATCTGTCCCTAAGGTCTTTAGCTTGCTTAAGGAAATCATCCTCCGCCGAACAATTTCTTCTAATACGGAGGTATGTCCCCTAGGGATTCCCCTCTTGAGGGTGCTGGGTGACAACTTTCCCACTATAGAAGGCTATTCGTAGCCGTCTTTTTCCTAAAGATGGTCGTCTCAAGATACCCCTGTGTGATTTTCGTGATCTTAACGTCCAGGAACGTCAGGGAGAGCTCATCGATTTCATAAGTGAATCTCAATCCTATCTTCTTATTATTCAGTAGATCGATAAACGGGAGAACTCTGCTCTGGTCCCTTCCCACAGGATGAAAATATCATCAATGAAACGTGACCAATGTCAGTGTCAGAGGCCTCTGTATCTGATGATGACAGGTCCGTTTCCTGCTCCCTACTCTTCTTTGTTTTTCCAAAACTGTATAGGCTCTGTTTCTCTCTGAAATCTGGAGATCCCTGGAGAATTGAGCGTGCTTCCTTTCCTTCAGATGGTATTGGTAGTGTTCAACTGATGATTTCAGTTGGTCCTCCTTGTTAGCAAATTCCGGTGTCACTACTAAATTTTAGCACAATCTCCTTTAGTTCCGCAAATTTTTTACTAGCTACCTCTAAGTTAGTTTTTTCTTCTTCTAGGAGAAAAGCCAGTGTTCATGTTCATTGCCTATACAAGAAAAACTGGCCCCTACATCGCCATACTTGCCTTTGGTAATTCTCTTAATGCCAACCCCTTACACTTGAGGTTCACATTGGAGTGGAATACTAAAGCATTTCCTTTATAGACTTAACTTTAGTTGGCAATATACACGAACAGACAGTGAGTACCAACACGTATCACAAGCCCATAGCTGGCAATACTATTGTTCGCCCCAATCATGCCATCCACCGCGCACAATTAAAGCTGAACCACTAGGGGAAATCACAAGAGCAATCGTAATTGCTCTGGTGAGGGGATGTGGCTACAAGAAAAACGCCAAGTGTTGGACGGATTGTCCGAACGTGGCTATAAAAATGGATGATAGATCGTGCTGAGAAGAGGGTAGCTGGATGCACACGTGACACTAAATAGGGGAACTTCTTGGTCATTCTTCTGCTAAATTCCCCTCTTTGTTGACTGGTTGTCAGGCCAGGCTGTGAAGGCCTCATCCCCTGGAGCAGCAGGAGAAGGATACAGGTAGAATATGAAGCGATAGAGGAGACTGACAAAAAGCTCAACAACTGGAGAACGTCCGGCAGATGAGGAGCGGGCGTGACGCCCCTGAGGATCAGGTGGGGACAGAGACGGCTGAGCCGCAGGTATCACCTCATACATAGACCCACATTTAGATTTCCACTGTGGTTATTGGTGTGGAAATGGCACAGATTTTCCCTTTGACAAATAATCCCACAAGATTTCTGCTGCACTTAATCCCTCCTTGACTGTAGTGCTGCAAAAAAATTTTGAAAAAAAAAAAGATACGAAGATGGTAAATAAAGATATTGGGGGAGATTTATAAAACCTTATCAGGAACTATATGTTCCTATAGTGCACGGAGCGCTGAGGATGAGAAGGATTCTTGCTTTCATCCTCAGCACCGTTTCCGGGATATGAGGAGATTAATCCGTATGCTAACAAGTTGTTTTGGTGCACAGTCCAGCCCGCTCTGCTGATATTCATTAGGGGGTGGGGGGGGGGGGGAGCGGCCAGGGGGCAGATCAGTACATGTTGGAGCTGTAGCCCCACCCCCAGTGCACGAAAACAACTTATAACACAGGGATTTAACTCCTAATATCACAGAAATTGTGCTGAGGATGAATGGAAGAAACGTAAACTTCATCCTCAGCGCCCCTGTGTGAGAGACAGTGGCGTAGCTATAGGGGTCGCAGCGGTCGCCATGGCGACAGGGCCCCGCGCGGCCCCCCTTGCCACTTGTCTCTGAGCATTCCGAGAAGCTGCAGCCGCGCAGCTTCTCGGAATGCACAGATCGCTTTGATGTCCGCCCGCACAGTGAGCGGGCGGAACATTAAAGCGATCAGAATACATGAGCAGGACCTGTCAGTGTCCTACTCCTGTATTCCCCTCCCATAGGCTGCCGGCACTTCATACCAGCAGCCTATGGGACGCCGGGACATGAACTCTCCGGCAGGCGTGATGATGTGACCTTATCACGCCTGCCGGAAGTCCCGTCCCTGTGGCTCGCAAGATGGAGCCAGAAGAGGAGGAAGAGCTGCTGCCTGCAGCCACACAGGTGAGTATGATGTTTGTTTTTTTAGGGGCACCTCTGGGGGCATTATTAGTTCATGGGGGCACCTCTGGGGGCATTATTAGTTCATGGGGGGCACCTCTGGGGGCCTTATTAGTACATAGGGGCACCTCTGGGGGCATTATTAACTCATCGGGGCACCTCTGGGGCATTATTAGTATATGGAGGCACCTCTGTGGGCATTATTAGTTCATGGGGGCTTCTCTGGGTGCATTATTAGTATATGGGGGCACCTCTGGGGCAATATTAACTCATGGGGGCACCTCTGTGGGCATTATTAGTATATGGGGACACCTCTGGGGGCATTATTAGTTCATAGGGGGCACCTCTGGGGCATAATAAGTTCATGGGGGCACCTCTGGGGCATTATTAGTTCATAGGGGGCACCTCTGAGGGCTTTATTAGTATATGGGGGCACCTCTGGGGGCATTATTAGTATATGGGGGCCACCTCTGGGGGCATTATTAGTATATGGGGGCACCTCTGTGGGCATTATTAGTTCATGGGGGCTTCTCTGGGTGCATTATAGTATATGGGGGCACCTCTGGGGGCATTATTAGTTTATAGGGGGCACCTCTGCGGGCATTATTAGTTCATGGTGGCATCTCTGGGGGCATTATTAGTATATGGGGACACCTCTGGGGCATTATTAGTTCATAGGGGGCACCTCTGGGGGCATTATTAGTTTATGGGGGCACCTCTGGGGGCATTATTAGTTCATTGGGGGCACCTCTGGGGGCACTATTAGTATATGGGGGAACCTCTGGGGGCAATATTAACTCATGGGGGCACCTCTGTGGGGCATTATTAGTATATGGGGGCACCTCTGGGGGCATTATTAGTTCATGGGGGCTTCTCTGGGGGCATTATTAGTATATGGGGGCACCTCTGGGGGCATTATTAGTTCATAGGGGCACCTCTAGGGGCATTATTAGTTCATGGGGGCACCTCTAGGGGCATTATCAGTATATGGGGGCACCTCTGGGGGCATTATTAGTTCATAGGGGGCACCTCTGGGGGCATTATTTGTTCATGGGGGCACCTCTGGGGCATTATTAGTATATGGGGGCACCTCTGGGGGCATTATTAGTTCATGAGGGCACCTCTGGGGGCATTATTAGTATATGGGGGCACCTCTGGGGGCATTATTAGTTCATGAGGGCGCCTCTGGGGGCATTATAGTATATGGGGCATCTCTGGGGGCATAAGTTCATGGGGGCACCTCTGGGGGCATTATTAGTTCATGGAGGCACCTCTGGAGGCATTATTAGTATATGGGGGCACCTCTGGGGGCATTATTAGTATATGGGGGCATTATTAGTATATGGGGGCACCTCTGGGGGCATTATTAGTTCATTGGGGGCACCTCTGGGGGCATTATTAGTTTATGGGGGCACCTCTGGGGCATTATTAGTTCATGGGGGCACCTCTGGGGCATTATTAGCATTTGGGGGCACCTCTGGGGGCATTATTAGTTCATAGGGGGCACCTCTGGGGGCATTATTAGTCATAGGGGCACCTCTGGGGGCATTATTAGTATATGGGGGCACCTCTGGGGGCATTATTAATATATGTGGGCACCTCTGGGGCATTTTTAGTATATGTGGGCACCTCTGGGGGCATTATTAGTATATGGGGGCACCTCTCGGGGCATTAGTTCATGGGGGCACCTCTGGGGGCATTATTAGTTCATGGAGGCACCTCTGGGGGCATTATTAGTATATGGGGGCACCTCTGGGGCATTATTAGTATATAGGGGCACCTCTGGGGGCAATGTTAGTATATGAAGGGACCTCTGGGGGCATTATTAGCTCATAAGGGCACCTCTGGGGGCATTATTAGTTCATGGGGGCACCTCTGGGGGCATTATTAGTATATCGGGGCACCTATGGGGGCATAAATAGCTCATGGGGGCACCTCTGGGGGCATTATTAGTTCATGGGGGGGACTTCTGGGGCATTATTAGCTCATGGGGGCATCTCTGGGGGCATTATTAGCTCATGGGGGCACCTCTGGGGCATTATTAGCTCATGGGGGCATCTCTGGGGGTATTATTAGCTCATGGGGGCACCTCTGGGAGCATTATTAGCTCATGGGGGCACAGCAGGGAATCCTACATACAGGGGGCATAGCAGGGGATCCTACATACAGGGGGCATCCCAAACAGCGCAGTTACTTTGGGAGCCTACAGGAGGGAGAAAGGGAAGGAAGTTGCTATAAATGTGCGGAGCCTAAATTGCTTGTCTCGCAGGTTCTGAAAAGATGAAATGTATCTGGAAGGAATCATCATGGAGGTCTGGGCCGGATGGAGAGGAAAAGGGAAAGTGACGCCTCAGATCAAAGAAGACGTCACCTGTGAGTCCCTGTATGACACTTTTCTTATTTTGTAGAACATCATTTAGTAGGGGTGCCCCGAGGTGACAGCTACTACATTATCTGTACTCAGAGATATCACTGTTATCTGTGGTGTTACATAGGACTGCAGGTGATATCAGGTGACTTCTCCAGGTTGCAGAAGTTCAAACTTCATTGTTTCCAACTGGCAGTTTATAATGAGAGTTGTAGTTTTTCAGCTGGAGAGTCAAAGATTGGAATACAATGATTAGACAATGAAACAGTACAGTCCATTAATTATAGGGGGAAGTAGTGCAGTACATGAGGTGGAGGCAGTGACAGTGCATTAGAACATGGTGGCACATTAGAGTAATTGGATATAACGTTAGATATGCCTGATCGGGTGAAATGGGGGGCCCCAAGCTAACATTTTGCACCAGGACCCATCAGCCTTTAGGTACGCCCCTGGTGAGAGATATCACCAGTAGTAATAGTTTCCCTTTAACATTGCAGTACAAAGTGTATAACACTGTCATTTGTTCTGTAGGTGTTCAATGGATGACAGATTCGCTTTAAAGGAATTATCTAGGATTAGAAAAACATTCTTCCACAAATAGCGACATACGTGTCCTCAGGTTGTGTGTGGTATCACAACTCAGTTCCATTGACTTCAGTGGATCTGAGCTGCAATTCCATAAACATAAACAAACTGAGGACAGGAGTGGTGCTGTTTTTATAGGAATACGGTCATGTTTTACTAATCCTGGATAACCTCTTTAAGGTTTTTAGTCTGGTTTTGCCAAACAAATAAAGGTTGTTCTGGAGACGCAAAAATACCCCCCTTAATTTACTAATACATTGCTTTAATAAAGTTACATTACTTTGTAAGATAACTTTATGAAAATAAATGTATGTATTTTGGTAGCAAATAGTCGACCATTTATTCATACATTTCCAGCAGGAATAAAAGGAGTGACACAATGCAGAGCGCTCAGAAGAGACGCTCCACAATTGCTTTCAGGAATATAAGTTTTTCCTAAACCAGACATGTCAGGAGAGCTGACCGATCCTCCAGATCCTCTGATCAGTGCTTTACTCTTTCATATAGTCGGCAGTGTGATAACTTGTGTACAAATGATTCTGACTAGTGACGTAACTACCAGGGTCGCAGCAGTCGCCGCAGGGCCCCCCCTCATCAATCACTCTTGTGACCGCAAGCAACATTGTGTTGCTTGCGGTCACAAGAGGCCGTCTCCGTCTGCCTCGCATCATGCGCTGCTGCCGGGGGTGTCGCGTCCTATCCCCGGCAGCGTGCGCATCATAGAGTTCCCTGTGTGCCTGTTACCTCCCGCACAGGGAGCGCACATTAGAGACGCTCCCTGTGCTGGAGGTCTCAGCACAGGGAACTCTATGATGCGCACGCTACCGGGGAATAGGACGCGACACCCCCGGCAGCAGCGCATGATGCGGGGGCAGACGGAGGCTGAAGAAGAAGATCGCCGGGGGAGCGCATTGTTAGGTGAGTTGTGTGTGTATTTTTTATTTGTTTTCATAAAGGTAATAGGGGGCTATCTATAGGAGGGGGAGAGGGGGACATTTATAAAGGGGGGGGAGGTGGCCATCTATAAAGGGGGACAAGAGAGGGGACCATCTATAAGGGGGGGGAGGGGACCATCTATAAGGGGGGGGGGGGACCATCTATAAGGGGGGGGGGGGAGAGGGGGACCATCTATAAGGGGGGGGAGAGGGGGACCATCTATAAGGGGGGAAAGGAGGACCATCTATAAGGGGGGAAGAGGGGGACCATCTATAAGGTAGGGAGAGGGGGACCATCTATAAGGGAGAGGGGGACCATCTATAAGGGGGGAGAGGGGGACCATCTATAAGGGGGGGAGAGGGGGACCATCTATAAGGGGGGGAGAGTGGGCCATCTATAAGGAGGGGTCCATCTATAGCAGGGGGGGGGGGAGGGGCCATCTATAGGAGAGGGGGCTATCTATAGGGGGGCAATATATATAAGGGGGGGAAGGGGCCATCTATAAGGTAGGCATATATAAGGGGGGGAAGGGGGCATCTATAAGGGGGAGAGGGGGCAATCTATAAGGGGGGCAACATAGGGGGAGAGGGGGCCATCTATAAGGGGGTATACACAGAGGGGACATCTATAAGGAGGCTACATAGTAGGAGGCATATACTATAAGGGGGGATACACAGAGGAGGACCATCTATCAGGGCTCCAGATGGCGACCAAAATGGTCGCCAATGCGACTAACATCTTGCAAATGGCGCCCAGATTTATTAATCTGGGTGCCATTTGCGACTGGCCCCGGCGGCGGCTGTCTCTTTAAGGACTTCCGCCTACCGCACGCTGCACAGAAGCACGTGGCGCCTCTGCGGCCGTCCGTCCAATGAATGACGGACGTGCTGGATGACGTGTGCAGGGACACGCTTCTCCAGTGACGTCATCCAGCACGTCCGTCATTCATTGGACGGACGGCCGCAGAGGCGCCACACTCCTCCAGCGCCTCTCACCAGCACCGTCTCCTGAATCCTGCCTGCCCAGCCGACCAGATAACCTGAACGTATGTGTTGCCATCACCAACTTGTGGGTTTACATAACTACAGCTCCCATTAAGCCCTAGCAGTCTTCAAGAGCCTTGCGGGAGCTGTAATGGAGGACCGATGACCCTGCTTTCCGGTAGCTCAGTGAAGCATAACCCATGTAGATTGTATCCACATGCCACTCATGACCCTGGAAAAGCTGGGTGAAGTCAGCAAGGAGCCTGTGTAGGTTATCTGTCGTTCAGGGCTCTAGGAAAGCTGGATGACAGCCCTTGTGGGAGCTGTAATGGAGGACGTAGGGCCCTATTAAACGGGACAATTATCGTGCAAATTATCGTTATATTGTTCGAATTTAAGCGATCATCATTTTGTGTAAATGCAGCAACAATCAGACGACCAATAAGAAATCATTCATCGTTCTTTTGGTGCTGACGGCAAAATCATTGTTAAACTTCACTGTAAGAGTCATATGCGATGAAGCGATTTTTAACGATTGCAAATGAGACGGTGAACGATTTCAGGTTAACGATAAATGATCTTGTTTGCCATTGTTTAAAAAAAAAATCACTTTGTCTAATATGTCCCTTACTGGTGTTCATCCAGCTTTCCAAGCGTTCAGAGCAGCTTATCCCAATGCGATGTGTCTACCTGCATCTAGAGCTGCCATTCAGGACTCCCGGAAAGCTGTGGGGACATGTAGAGCAGTGAACCACTATCATCAGTGTCTGTATATATAGACTGCACAGTACCACTTCCCTCAGTGTCTGTATGTATATACACTGCACAGTACCACTTCCCTTAGTGTCTGTATGTATATACACTGCACAGTACCACTTCCCTCAGTGTCTGTATGTATATACACTGCACAGTACCACTTCCCTCAGTGTCTGTATGTATATACACTGCACAGTACCACTTCCCTCAGTGTCTGTATGTATATACACTGCACAGTACCACTTCCCTCAGTGTCTGTATGTATATACACTGCACAGTACCACTTTCCTCAGTGTCTGTATGTATATACACTGCACAGTACACTTCCCTCAGTGTCTGTATGTATATACACTGCACAGTACCACTTCCCTCAGTGTCTGTATGTATATACACTGCACAGTACCACTTTCCTCAGTGTCTGTATGTATATACACTGCACAGTACCACTTCCCTCAGTGTCTGTATGTATATACTCTGCACAGTACCACTTCCCTCAGTGTCTGTATGTATATACACTGCACAGTACCACTTCCCTCAGTGTGTGTGTATGTATACACTGCAAGTTGCAAGTTTCCATGTTTACCGTTTTCAAACTAAGAAAGAAAGGATCTAAAGGAGGAGGATGCTGCCGTGGCCTCTGCACACAGTAAGTCCCATTTAACATAACATTAATTTTACATGTTTTAAAATGTTGGCGGCCAAATATTCTATTTGGCGCCTAAATTTTCAGGTTAGGAGCCAATGACTCCTAGGTAAATTTTTTAGTCTGGAGCCCTGTCTATAAGGAGGCTACATATAGGCATAAACTATAAGGGGGTCACATAGAGTCAGCCTACCCACTAAATGAGGGCATAAAGGGGCCAATAAAAATGTGCAGTTTGTAGAGAGATGAGGATGGTGTCAGTGTGAGGAGCCTAATATGTCTGTCTGGCAGATTCTGTGGATTCATGGCTCGGAGAAGTTCATGATGGCCCAGGACGGATGGAGAAGAAGATGAAAAGGGAAGAACTCCGATCAGAGAAGACGTCCCCTGTAAGTCACCGGATATAACTGCACTGTAATGTATATGGTGTAAAGAGCCTGTGTGGAGCTGCGTCCACCTCTATATGACTGGATGCGGTGATACGTGTACAGTGGATGTTATTCAGTAGCAGCGGTGGTGTTAGTAGGTGGTGGTAATAGTCAGTAGCAGCGGTGGTGTTAGTCAGTATGTGGTGGTGTTAGTAGCAGCGATGGTGTTAGTCAGTATGTGGCAGTGTTAGTCAGTAGCAGCGGTGGTGTTAGTCAGTATGTGGCGGTGTTAGTCAGTAGCAGCGGTGGTGTTAGTCTGTATGTGGCGGTGTTAGTCAGTAGCAGCGGTGGTGTTAGTCTGTATGTGGTGGAATTATTTGTTACTTGTTATCTGGTACTGTGTTTTATTGGTCTTAGTATACAGGATTTGGTCAGTAACAATATGACGGTAATATGTATGGTGATAATATTTCTCTTCCTATCTTCCTTATATGCTGGTGTTATTGGTAATATCTGTCTCGATGTATGTGTATATATATATATATATATATATATATATATATATATATATATTATGTGGACATGTCACTGGTAAAGTGTGCGAGGGGAGGTACATCTCACCCAGGTTGATACATAGTGTGAGATGGTAAATCCGGGAAAGATCTCTTACTCAGCAGTGTTATGCTGCTGAGTTGTTCTTTACATTTTCCGGGCCGGATTTACTGGAATGGTGGGTAGGTTGGTAGTGGGACCTGCCATTCCCTTCCCCCCGATCCAGTTCGGTTGTTGCAATCAGGTGTGCCCTGATTAGCCTGCAACAACTTAAAAGCTTCACAGTGCTACAGGGGATTGCTCTCAGCCAGGGGTGAACAGCTTGCATGCTGTATCTCCTGGGAGCAACGAATACTGCCGCCGCTGGGGCCTATTCATATCCTGTGATACTGCCTACTGAAGAGTTAGATAGGAGACCTGTGTTAGTAAGTGCCCAGACGGGCAAGGACCTTTTTGTTTTTGGTTTGTTCTGAAAAGCACGGTATTGCTACATTTCTGTTGAGGACTGTTTATGCAGCTAATAAACACCCAGTTGTTTTTATAAGTCCAAGTTTGCTGTCTGAACTGTGTCCAAACACACCATCCCCCGGGAAGATCCCTACAATTGGTGCTGCGGAGCGGGCAAAACGGTTGCTAGGGGCAACGGTGTGCATCAACTTGGCTACAGCTGCGTATGTCCTGGGTGAAGGCTGCTGCTTCACTCCAAAAACAGCCAAGCAACATGGAGGAGATGATGAAGCAGTTAATGCAAGTGAGTTTGCAGCAACAACAGGCTCTGACAGACGCTAACCTGCGCCATGAACAGACAATGGCTGCACAACAGAGACTTATTGAGCACCTGATAGCAAAGCAGGAGGCGTCTGCAGGTGCTAATCCCCAGCTGGTGGCAGCAGCCGCGCCAGAGACTTTGTCTGTGAAAAGAGCCGTGCAGCGTGCGCTGCAAAAGATGACTGCTGATGATGATATTGAGGCCTACTTAACTGTCTTTGAGCGGGTGGCGGAGAGAGAGAAGTTACCCTCCACTGAGTGGGCAGAAGTGATTGCGCCTTATTTAACAGGCGAACCTCAAAAGGCCTATTATGACCTCAGTGAGCAAGAGGTCAAAGACTATCCTCGGCTAAAAGCAGAGATACTCGCCCGACTAGGAGTTACTGCTGCTGTCCGTGCCCGGAGGGTCCGCAACTGGAGCTACAGTCTGGACAAGTCAGCGAAGGTCCCAGATGTACGACCTGATCCATTTGGCAAGAAAGTGGTTGGAGCCAGACACCTCTGCTCCTGCCCAGATCCTAGAGAGGGTTGTGATGGATCGCTACCTCCGTGCACTTCCTGCTGATCTACAACGCTGGGTAGGACAAGGTGACCCTAGGAGTGCCGACGAACTCGTCAGCCTTGTGGAGAGGTTCCAGGCGACCGAGGACTACCTCCGTGATGTTCCTGCAGCACCTTCACCTCCACGGAGTGCCAGATCTGTGCCATCATCTGGTAAGAGACTTCCATCTATTGGGGGAGTGTGGAGGGGTGCTGATAGAGGGAAGAGCGCTCAGGAGGTGTCTCAAGGGCAAAAGACTGGTGATGGTCCCAGGTGGCTAAGTGGCCCTAAAAGGACTCCTTGCCAAGGAGACCAGGCCCTATCCAGTGCTGGAGATGCCATGAGACGGGACATGTGTCTGCCCATTGCCCTCTTACCGCTGAGCCCATGGAGTGTGACGCTAGCCGGCGTCAGTCGCTATTTGCGGAACCGTCTTTTGTTGCGGTCACTGGACTAGAGACTGAACCGCAAGTCTGCCACGTTACTGTCAATAACTTCCCTGTTAAGGCGTTGCTGGACTCAGGAAGCCTTGTCACCTTGGTGCATGCCAGCCTGGTGACTGGGGACTTTGTGCCAAAAAGACATATGAGTGTGGTGTGCATACATGGTGATACAAAGGTTTACCCTATAGTACTGGCCAATGTCGGGACTGAACTAGGCGCTGTACAATATGAAGTGGGTGTGGTTAAAAACCTTATGCATAATGTGATATTGGGGTGTGATTTTCCATTGTTCTGGGCTCTATGGGGAAAACAACAATCCCCTGAAAGGAGTGAGGAGACCCCTAAGTCTATTGCATTACCCACGGTAAATGATAAAAATGTACAGGATGAAAATGATGCTTTTCCTTTGCAGGTCCTGGCTGGTGAGGAAGAGGCTCCTCCCACTGAGCAGAATGTTCCAGACTTAGAGGTGTCTAGGGATAATTTTGGTACTGCACAGTTGCAGGACCTCACTCTCAAAAATGCGAGAGAGCAGGTCACTGTTATGAATGGGGTACCTCAGGAACCAGAAGCTGAGAAAAGTTTCCACATTTTTCTGTGACTAACGATCTCTACTATAGAGTCACTAAAATTAATGATGAGGTTGTGGAACAGCTTCTGGTGCCTAAGTCGTACCGGCGTCAGGTACTCGACATGGCCCATAATCATGTCCTTGGGGGCCACTTGGGGACAGATAAAACGCAGGAGAGAGTCCTCCAGAGGTTTTATTGGCCTGCGATTTATGCTGACATAAAAAAATACTGTGAGTCGTGCCCCACATGTCAGCTTAGCGCCCCAGTGTCGCATTTCCGCAGTCCGTTGGTTTCGCTCCCCATCATAGAGGTACCTTTTGACCGCATTGCAATGGACTTAGTGGGTCCCATTGTAAAGTCGGCAAGGGGACACCAGTACATTTTGGTAGTCTTAGACTACGCAACCCGCTATCCTGAGGCTGTCCCCTTAAGAAACACTGCATCCAAAACAATTGCCCGTGAGTTGTTTTATATGTTTTCCAGGGTGGGGATCCCCAAGGAGATCTTGACCGACCAAGGTACCCCGTTTATGTCAAAGGTGATGAAGGATGTATGCAAACTGTTTAAAATCTCACACCTACGTACCTCTGTATATCATCCCCAGACAGATGGATTAGTGGAGAGGTTTAATAAAACCCTAAAACATATGTTAAAGAAAGTGGTGGAAAAAGATGGTCGGGATTGGGATCACTTACTTCCTTACCTGATGTTTTCTATTAGGGAAGTACCCCAAGCGTCCACAGGGTTCTCTCCCTTCGAGTTGGTCTATGGTCGTCACCCTAGGGGTTTGTTGGATATAGCGAAAGAGACATGGGAAAGTGAGTCCACCCCATACAAGAGTGTTATTGAGCATGTAGCACAAATGCAGGACCGTATAGCCACTGTAATGCCCCTAGTAAGGGAACACCTCCAGAGGGCGCAAGAGAGCCAAAGCAGAATTTACAATCGTTCTGCGAGAATCAGGACATTTAGCCCAGGTGACCGGGTCCTCATACTTGTTCCCACTGTAGAAAGTAAATTCTTAGCAAAGTGGCAGGGTCCCTATGAAATTGTAGAGAAGGTCAGTGAGGTAAACTACAAGGTACACCAACCAGGTAGAAGGAAGCCTTTCCAAGTTTATCACATAAACCTGATCAAGCCCTGGAAAGACAGGGAATCCTTGGTGGCGACAAACTCTATTAATAATTTGTCACAACCAATCCCTCCGGTCAAGATTGGTGATACTCTATCAGTGTCACAGAAGCAGGAGACTAAAGAGTTTTTACAGAAAAATAAAGACAAGTTTTCTGACCTTCCAGGGCGTACGCATCTCATTCACCATCACATTGAAACTGAGCCTAGAAGCAGGGTAAACCTTAAGCCCTATAGGATACCAGAAGCACGGAGGGAGGCGGTGTCAGCCGAGGTAAAACGTATGCTTGACCTAGGAGTCATTGAGGTGTCCCAGAGCGAGTGGTCCAGCCCGATTGTGTTAATCCCAAAGCCCAATGGAACTTGGAGGTTCTGTAATGATTTTAGAAAGTTAAATGAGATCTCCAAGTTCGATGCCTACCCCATGCCCAGGGTAGATGAGTTGATTGAAAGAATGGGTAATGCCAGGTACATAACCACCCTCGATCTCACTAAGGGCTACTGGCAGATCCCCCTCACTCCAGAGGCTAAAGAGAAGACTGCATTCTCCACCCCTGATGGGCTCTTCCAATATGTAGTGATGCCATTCGGGTTACATGGAGCCCCTGCCACTTTTCAGAGGTTGATGGACTTGATTCTGCGACCACATCGTGATTACTCCGCTGCCTACCTCGATGATGTGGTCATTTTTAGCCCTGATTGGGAAAGTCACCTCTGTAAAGTCCAGGCGGTGTTAGAGGCCATAAGTGATGCGGGGTTAACCATCAATGCAGAGAAGTGTGCACTAGCCTTAGAGGAGGCCAAATACTTGGGCTACATTATTGGGAGGGGGTTAATCAAACCACAGCTAAATAAAATCGAGGCAATACAGAATTGGCCTCAACCCCTCACAAAGAAACAGGTCAGAGCTTTCCTGGGTATTACGGGCTATTACCGTAGGTTTGTGCCAAACTTTGCCACAGTTGCAGCCCCGCTAACTGACCTGACAAAGGGTGCGAAGTCCGCAATGGTGACATGGACTCCAGAGGCCGAGAAGGCTTTTCAAAGCCTTAAATCTGCCTTGTGTCAACAACCTGTGCTAATCACCCCTGACTTTAGGCAAGAGTTTCTGGTCCAGACAGACGCCTCTAATACAGGGTTAGGCGCCGTTCTCTCACAGGTCGTGAATGGCGAGGAGCACCCGGTGATGTACTTAAGCAGGAAGCTATCCCCGGCCGAAAAAAACTACGCCATTGTGGAGCGAGAATGTCTGGCAGTGAAATGGGCCCTAGAGTCCCTGAGGTACTACCTGCTAGGCAGAAAGTTCAAGTTAGTGACCGACCATGCCCCCCTAACATGGATGAAGGTTAATAAAGAGAAAAATGCGAGGGTGACTAGATGGTTTCTGTCCCTCCAAAACTTTAATTTTACCGTGGAACACAGGCCAGGAAAGTTACAGGCAAATGCGGACGCCCTATCAAGGGTACACTGTCTGTGGGGACAGAATGCTCAGCCCTCCGGTCTGAAAAAGAGGGGGGGGATATGTGGACATGTCACTGGTAAAGTGTGCGAGGGGAGGTACATCTCACCCAGGTTGATACATAGTGTGAGATGGTAAATCCGGGAAAGATCTCTTACTCAGCAGTGTTATGCTGCTGAGTTGTTCTTTACATTTTCCGGGCCGGATTTACTGGAATGGTGGGTAGGTTGGTAGTGGGACCTGCCATTCCCTTCCCCCCGATCCAGTTCGGTTGTTGCAATCAGGTGTGCCCTGATTAGCCTGCAACAACTTAAAAGCTTCACAGTGCTACAGGGGATTGCTCTCAGCCAGGGGTGAACAGCTTGCATGCTGTATCTCCTGGGAGCAACGAATACTGCCGCCGCTGGGGCCTATTCATATCCTGTGATACTGCCTACTGAAGAGTTAGATAGGAGACCTGTGTTAGTAAGTGCCCAGACGGGCAAGGACCTTTTTGTTTTTGGTTTGTTCTGAAAAGCACGGTATTGCTACATTTCTGTTGAGGACTGTTTATGCAGCTAATAAACACCCAGTTGTTTTTATAAGTCCAAGTTTGCTGTCTGAACTGTGTCCAAACACACCATCCCCCGGGAAGATCCCTACAATATATATATATATATATATACACCAATAGCATCACTTGGTCGAGGAAGGGGGGGGGCCCAAGTTGACCTTTCGCACCAGGGCCCAGGAGTCATTAGCTACGCCCGATTCTGACCAATGTATGGCGGTATTATTGTCTGTATTGTTCTTTGTGTAGCGGTAATGGATACTTGTCACCTGTGCCTGATCATGTGACTTGGTGTTTCCATGGTCCACTGTTATTTTCCTTCTTATGACCATAGTGTAGTTCTCATGTTTAAGCAGGTATCGAAGACTGTCATAAAGTAAAGCCAGAGTGCTGTGACATGCGTTGTGTACTGCAATAGGAGGTAACCCCCCCCCCCCCCCCCCTACACACCTAATGGGGAAATTGCCTAACTACCGGGGGCATCTACTTATGAGGGGGGATTAACCTACTGCACTTCTGCCCCTTCATTCCAGCAATCAGTAAGGGTCTCAGCACCTTTTCCCCACCCACACAATCTTCTAGCGTGTCACTATGACATATCAGAAGTTTGTCCAAATAATAGGAAACCTTTAAAAAATGTTAAATAAAAAATATAAGAAAACTGCCCACTTGATGAAAATGTAACTCACCCCCTTTTTCCCATTTTTCAAATAAAAATGTAACTAAAAACAGCCAGACTTGGTATCACCATGTGCGGAATGATCCGGACACTACCTGGAAGTAAAGACACAGACACAAAGATGTAACGGGGCAAAAAAAGATATTTTATTTCAAGTTATAGGGAGAGTAATTTTACATGTATGACTGTGGGGGCTGTGAGGCTGAGATGATCCTGAGGAAGGCAAAAACCCCTAAGAGGGAAGAGTCAATTGTCCTCAAGGGGAAAAATTCCTTCCCGACCCCAAATGTGGCGATCAGAGCAAGTCCCAGGATCACAGCCGCTATCTATGTGTAGTGCATGTTTATGTGTATATATATATATATGTGTGTGTGTGTGTGTGTGTGTAGTCGTCATGTGTCTGTGAGGTGCGATACTTACCAGGCCTGTAGCGGAGAGTTCAGGGATAATAGCGCTGTGGTAAGATCACTGGTGTCAATGGCCCCAGGGCTACAACAAGCAGCTATTATTCCTGAACTCTCCAGGTGCCAGATGGGAAATACTCACCGGCTGCTCCTGGGGTGTAGAGGGTCATCAGGAGGTGGTGGTTTCTGATGCCAGCCGGATATTGGAGGATGCCCAGTCAAGTTCTAATGGATGTTAATTTGCCTACGGATGCTACAGACACCTCCTCCAGACTCCTACAGATGTTTAAAGGAGTCTTCTCCCCCTTTTTCTGATGTTATAGGGGGCCTCCTCCTTTTCCCCATTGGAGGCAAATGAACCCCAATGATGTGAATGGCGCCTTATTTGCCTCTAGGTGTTACAGTGGTTATCTGGGGAGCTGAACAGGCATTTCCTTTCCTCTCTCACCGGCATCTCACTTCCAGTTTGGTGACATCTCATCCCGACAACTTCTGACCTGGTATAGGTGGCGGCTGAGGTGGGAGATCAGGTACTATGGTGTGATAACCACATGTGGGTGAAACCAGTCCCACCGGTAGTGGCCAATATATGCATAATGATGGAATATCATGTGTACATTGGCTACCACTGGTTTCACCCACATGTGACAATCGATGCCCAGTACCTGCCCCACTATCTCAGCCCGCCGCCTTTATGCCAAGTCAGATAGTGTAGAATGAGAAGACATCAAACCGGAGGAGAGACAAAAGGAAAGATAATGCCTTCTAGCTCCCTAGCTAACTTATCTAAGGGCGCCTCCTCCAGACCCCTCTAGGTGTTCTTAGAGTCTAGTCCTCCTATTTTTGATGGTAAAGGGGGCTCCTCCTTCCCCCATGTGAGGCAAATAAACCCCCCTGATGTTACGGGTCCCTAATTTGCCTCTAGATGTTAAAAGGGGTTATCTGGGGAGCTGAAAAGATATTTCCACCATTACCAGCATCTCACTTCCAGTTCGGACTCACCTCATTCCAACATCTTCTGACCTGGCAAAGGTCTGAGACAGTAGATCAGGTACTATGGTGTGATCGCCAAATATGGGTGAAACTCACCGCCAGCAGTGGTCAATGTACGCGCAATGTTGTGATGACATCGGCAACATTGTTTGTATATTGGCCGCCACTGGTTTCACCCACATGCAACAATCGCAACAAAGTACCTGCCCCACTGTCTCAGGCCGCCTCCGTTTTGCTAGGTAAGAAGATGATGGTGTGAGAGGAAACCAAACCAGAAGTGAGAAGCCGGTGAGGAAGGAAATGCCTTTTTAGTTACTTAGATAACCCCTTTAAGGACACCTCCTCCAGACCCCTCTAGGTGTTGTGAGTGTCTACTCCTCCTATCTCTGATGGTAAAAGGGGGCTCCTCCTCCCCCATGTGTGGTAAATATATCCTCCGGATGTTATGGGCGCCCCATTTACCACTTGATGTTAAAAGGGGTTATCTGGGGAGCTGAAAAGATATTTCCACCATTACCAGCATCTCACTTCCAGTTGGGACTCATCTCATCCCAACATCTTCTGACCTGACAAAGGTCTGAGACAGTAGATCAGGTACTATGGTGTGATCAACACATGTGGGTGAAACTCGCCGCCAGCAGTGGTCAATGTACGCGCAATGTTGTGATGACAGCGGCAACATTGTTTGTACATTGGCCGCCACTGGTTTCACCTGCATGCACCAATCACAACAAAGTACCTGCCCCACTGTCTCAGGCCGCCTCCGTTTTGCCAGATAAGAAGATGATGGTGCGAGAGTAGACCAAACCAGAAGTGAGACACCGGCGAGGAAGGAAATGCCTTTTTAGTTGCCTAGATAACCCCTGTAAGGGCACCTCCTCCAGACCCTCTAGGTGTTCTTAGAGTCTAGTCCTCCTATTTTTGGTGGTAAAAGGGGGCTCCTCCTTCCCCCTTGTGAGGCAAATAAATCCTCCAGATGTAACTGGCCCCTAATTTGCCTCTAGATGTTAAAAGGGGTTATCTGGGGAGCTGAAAAGATATTTCCACCATTACCAGCATCTCACTTCCAGTTCGGACTCACCTCATTCCAACATCTTCTGACCTGGCAAAGGTCTGAGACAGTAGATCAGGTACTATGGTGTGATCACCACATGTGGGTGAAACTTGCTGCCAGCAGTGGTCAATGTACGGGCAATGTTGTGATGACATCGGCAACATTGTTTGTACATTGGCCGCCACTGGTTTTACCCGCATGCGACAATCACAACAAAGTACCTGTCCACTGTCTCAGGCCGCCTCCGTTTTGCCAGGTGAGAAGATGATGGTGTGAGAGGAGACCAAACCAGAAGTGAGACACTGGCGAGGAAGGAAATGCCTTTTTAGTTACCTAGATAACCCCTTTAAGGGCACCTCCTCCAGACCCCTCTAGGTGTTGTGAGTGTCTACTCCTCCTATCTCTGATGGTAAAAGGGGGCTCCTCCTCCCCCATGTGTGGTAAATGTATCCTCCGGATGTTATTGGCGTACCATTTACCACTTGATGTTCCGGACGCCTCCTCCTCCAGACAGCTCCAGATGGTCGGGTGTCTTCTCCTCACTCTGGCGGCGCTGTGTTACCTAGATAGGATATATAACAAGCAATGTGTTAATAATGACAGGTTACATATATAGGCTCCATATGAATATACAGTCAGAATAAAAGTGATCTGAGGTGTGATGGGATTTTGGGTACTCACCTTTACTCCTCCTTGGTGGCGCAGCAGCAGCAGAACAGCGCCCGCAGTCTATAAGGGAAGGAGAAAAACCAGCATGACTTTCCTGAGATCAGACCCGTCAGCAGTGATGGGGAATAGACATTACACTGGAGAGAGGGGACTCAGTGCTATCCTAGTGGGTGAGATACAGGCGGCACCATGTCACTTGTATGTCTGTATTATGTACATGAGGCCTTTCATGGTTATTATATGTGACTGGTAATATAATATATAGTGATGACATGAGGATATACAGTGCAGCGATAGAGTTGTGTTATCATGTAAATGTATCATCCCATATATTTACCTGGATAAGATGGATCTCCTCCTGCTGCTGCTTCTGCCGAGGAGAAATGACCAAGAAATGAAGGGAAATCAATGGTTAGTGTAAGGAAACCAGAATTTCTGAGCACATTATATAGAAACAATGCTCTTTTACCAGCCCTATTCACACCTGCAGTAATATACTATTCACCATTACCCACAATAGAAATTAGATCCCACCTCCAAATAGAGCGCCCCCCGTCCTCTCTCTATATACAGCATGATAAATAACAATTCCTTGCTTCACAATGTTATAGGTTTTGTTTCATTACCTGGGGATCTCCACGGCCGTCCCTTCGTCCTCCTCGTCCTCCTCTTCTTCTCTGTGTATAGAACGTAAACCATCTCATATATAAATATATTGTTATATTACACATTAAATATTTTATTGTAAAGAAGGTGATTGCAATAGTAATGTAGTGAGCTGTACACTGCTCTATACAATGACCATATAGTACTGTATATTGCAGGTACAGCCAGCTAAAGTATAAAGTGTACGGGGGACCTTAACAACTAAGTCCAGTGTCAGCAGTTTGTAATGTGAATAAATGCTGTTAAAATAAATAGAAAAATATGATTCTATGTCTAACTAGAGCGCCCCCTATCCTGCCCTCCCACTGCTCTTCTCTTTATACAGGATGGGAAAAAAATAAACGTGTATTCACAATACTATAAGCTTTGAGCCCTCACCTGGGGATGTCGTCAGCCACGTCCTCTTCCTCGTCGACGTCGATTTCACTGTATAGAGAACATACACCAGCTTGTATATATATATATATATATATATATATATATATATATATATACACTCACCGGCCACTTTATTAGGTACACCTGTCCAACTGCACGTTACCACTTAATTTCTAATCAGCCAATCACATGGCGGCAACTCAGTGCATTAGGCATGTAGACATGGTCAAAACAATCTCCTGCAGTTCAAACCGAGCATCAGTATGGGGAAGAAAGGTGATTTGAGTGCCTTTGAACGTGGCATGGTTGTTGGTGCCAGAAGGGCTGGTTTGAGTATTTCAGAAACTGCTGATCTACTGGGATTTTCACGCACAACCATCTCTAGGGTTTACAGAGAATGGTCCGAAAAAGAAAAAACATCCAGTGAGTGGCAGTTCTGTGGGCGGAAATGCCTTGTTGATGCCAGAGGTCAGAGGAGAATGGGCAGACTGGTTCGAGCTGATAGAAAGGCAACAGTGACTTAAATAGCCAACCGTTACAGCCAAGGTAGGCAGAAGAGCATCTCTGAACGTACAGTACGTCCAACTTTGAGGCAGATGGGCTACAAGCAGCAGAAGACCACACCGGGTGCCACTCCTTTCAGCTAAGAACAGGAAACTGAGGCTACAATTTGCACAAGCTCATCGAAATTGGACAGTAGAAGATTGGAGAAACGTTGCCTGGTCTGATGAGTCTCTATTTTTGCTGCGACATTCGGATGGTAGGGTCAGAATTTGGCATCAACAACATGAAAGCATGGATCCATCCTGCCTTGTATCAACGGTTCAGGCTGGTGGTGGTGGTGTCATGGTGTGGGGAATATTTTCTTGGCACTCTTTGGGCCCCTTGGTACCAATTGAGCATCGTTGCAACGCCACAGCCTACCTGAGTATTGTTGCTGACCATGTCCATCCCTTTATGACAACAATGTACCCAACATCTGATGGCTACTTTCAGCAGGATAATGCGCCATGTCATAAAGCTAGAATCATCTCAGACTGGTTTCTTGAACATGACAATGAGTTCACTGTACTCAAATGGCCTCCACAGTCACCAGATTTCAATCCAATAGAGCATCTTTGGGATGTGGTGGAACGGGAGATTCACATCATGGATGTGCAGCCGACAAATCTGCGGCAACTGTGTGATGCCATCATGTCAATATGGACCAAAATCTCTGAGGAATGCTTCCAGCACCTTGTTGTATCTATGCCACGAAGAATTGAGGCAGTTCTGAAGGCAAAAGGGGGTCCAACCCGTTACTAGCATGGTGTACCTAATAAAGTGGCCGGTGAGTGTATATATATATATATATATATATATATATATATATATATATATATATATATATATATATATATATATACACACACACATTCTGTCTTCCTGTCGCTCCTCTCTCTATACAGTATAGTAAAAAAAAAAAAAACTTGTATTCACAATTCTATAAGCTTTGAGCCCTTACCTGGGGATGTCCGCAGCCGCGCCATCTTCCTCGTCGTCGTCGATTTCACTGTGAACATACACCAGCTTGTATGTATATATATATATATATATATATATATATATATATATATATATATATATATATATATATATATATATATTATATATATATATATACACACACACACATATACACATCCTGTCTTCCTGCTGCTCCTCTCTCTATACAGGATGGTAAAAAAAATAAACATGTATTTACAATGCAATAAGCTTTAAACCCTCACCTGGAAAAGTCCGCAGCCTCGTCCGCCTCCTCCTCTTCGTCAGTCTCACTGTATATAGAACATAAACCAGCTTGTGTATATAAATATATATAGACATTTATTAAGACCGGAGTAAATCCAGCAGGACCTGTACCTACCACAAGGCAGCTGCAGAAATCTACAAGTGCTCCGCAGCAGGTATAGAAATCTACAAGTGCTCCGCAGCAGGTATAGAAATCTACAAGTGCTCCGCAGCAGGTGTAGGTTTCTGCCCTGATTTTTCCCTGTTTTTCGGCATAAACCAGGATAAATTAGTAGCAGATGGAGGCCACAGCTTTTTGTGCCCCTTTCTCAATGTGCTCAGGGCTGCACATATATAAATCTGCCCCATAGTTTTTGGGGATATGGGAATATAAATATTTGAGTTTTTGGCGCGGAACATAGATATAAATGGAGTTATATAATCAATCTATATCATGGAGATGGATGATTATATCTCCGCTGCTTCTTCATACTTACACGATGGTCTCCAGGCTCGGGATCCAACCATGAAGCGGGTACTTGTCGTCTCTGTAATAGAGAACATAGGGTTGGTTAAGTTGATGATTGTTACTTTGTCCCATTTGAAACTTTCAGAAAATGTTATTTATTGTGATATTTCAATAAGAACATGAAATCCATCAGGATATTTATTAACCCCTTATTATCACTGCCAGTTTTCCCCTTAAGGGGATGTGCACATTGAGGAATAGGCGAGGAATTTAAAGCGGGATCCGCTCTTAGGGTGTGTTCACTCTTCAGAATCTGCACGGATAATCTCCAGTGGATTCCGCCGCTCGCCCCTGCTCGCACACGTGTGCCTCTCCACCTGTCCCATTCTATGGTCGGGCGGATTCCGACATCTGCCCAAAGCATTGACATGCCAATTCTTTGGGCGGATGGCGGAATCCCCCCGACCATAGAATGGAGTCAATGGAAATGGAGGAGGAGATGCGGGCAGTGGAATCCGTGGCAGGTTATCCGTGCGGATTCCATAATGTGAGCACACCCTAAATTTCCGCTTGAAATTCTTCCCATAAAATTTAAATAGAGCAATTCCATTGTGTTCAATGGTATTTCTGCTCTGTTGTTCACACAGCAGAATTTTCTGCCGCGCATCCGCCTTCCGACAAAGAATTGACTTGTCAATTTTTTGGGCCGATTCCAGCAGGGAAATCCTATAGAAGTCATGGGGTTTGAATTCTGCTTGAATTCCGCTTGAATTCTGCTCCTATTCTGCCAGAGCTGAATAGATGAATTTCAAGCAGAAAACTTTCCTCTTCAATTCCTCGCTGGTAACCCGCCTCGGATTAGGCCACTTGCGCTGGAACACATCTCCACCCATGCCATAGACTCTGTTCTATGTTCGGTTATATTCCGCCATCCACCCGAAGAATTGACAAGTCAATTCTTTGGGTGGACAGCGGAATCCGTCCGACCATAAAATGGAGTCTATGGCAAGGGCAGAAATGTGTGCGAGCGGGGGCGAAAACTATTGTAAAAATAATTTATTAGATTTTTTTGCTATTTTCGTGTAGTGTAATTACCTGAATATCCATTGGGTGTCCATCACGGCCATCTTCCACCTATTACATAATAATAAAAATAATAATTGCATATTATAAAGGGGATATTAGTCTGTCCTCCAAGTGCTGCATGTTGGGGGAAGTTTTATAGAAACATGTACATTGGAAATCCACTGGCCCAGATTTATTAGATGATCTGACTATAAATGCGCTGTTAGCACTGGGGATTTGGGTTGGAATATTTTTGTGACAATTTTGCACAAAATCTATGCAAAAAAAACTCAGTATAAAGTACAATATGTGAGTTCACCTTAAAAAAAAAGTCTTCTTACTTTTTTATATTAAAGCAAAGGACATTTTTTAAAATACCCAAGGGGATGTTGCTAGGCATCAGATCCCTCCGGTGTACCTGTAAGTGTCTTAAAGGTGTGGCTTAACCTGTAAAGTGCCACTGCTTCCCTAGCTCCAAGCCCCCCATTAGCCTTTCCCCTATCAGCGTGACTGATTGTTTTGGCTTGGCCGTCAGTCAGGATGATAGAGGAGACTTATGCTAGGTTTACATGGAACAATAATTCGCCTGATCGTACGATTAACGATGTCGGAGTAACAGGTTTTTTTTCATAACGATCAGCATTTAGACGGTACGATATATCGTACGAAAATTCGTTTTGCGATTGTTTTAAGATCGCTTAAGCCCGCCTGCAGCCCGTCCTCCGCCCGCAGCCCGGCCCCCGCTCCTCCGCAGCCCGGCCCCGCATCCTACAGCCCCCTGCGACGGCCCGATTGCCCCCCCCCCGCCGGCCGATCAGCACCCCTGCCGCCCCGATCGCCACCCCCACTGAAGAGGAGCACTGATTGGCTGAAGAGGAGCTGTTTGAAATTCCCGACTCCCTTCTTCAGCCAATCAATGCACGGCAGCACTAATTGGCTGAAGAGAAGCTGTTTGAAATTCCCTGCTCCCCTCTTCAGCCAATCAATGCACTGAAGAGGGGAGCCGGGAATTTTGAACACCCGCTACGCCGAGCAGGTAAGGTATGCTCGTGGTCGGGGTGGCGATCGAGCCGGCGGGGGTGGCGATCGAGCCGGCGCAGGGGGCTGTAGGATGTGGGGCCGGGCTGCGGAGGAACGGGGGCCGGGCTGTGGGCGGGCGGACTTTTGCGACGACCGTTTACACAAAGCGATCAGCGAAATTTTTGCGAACGACCAACGATGATTTGAGAACTTGTTCAAAGATCAAAATGAACGATTTCTCGCTCGTTGTTTGATCGTTCACTGCGTTTACACGTACGATTATCGTTCGAATTAGACCGTTATCGCGCAAATTTGCATGATAATCGTTACGTGTAAACGCAGCATAATAGTGCGTTTACACAGACAAATTGATCTGACAGATCTTTGAAGCCAAAACCAGGAACAGACTATAAACAGGGATCAGGTCATAAAGGAAAGACTGGGATCTATCCCCTTTTCAAATCCATTCCTGGCCTTGGCTTCCAAAATCTGTCAGATAAATCTTTCTGTGTAAACGCACCCTTAGTTCAGACAAATCGCCATGTTACACGGCCTGATTGACAATGTAAATGAGCACCAATCTGCTAGATCGACGCTCATTTACTGAGCCTATTACCCAGCTCAATAATCGTGCAGCATGGACTGTATATATATTTGTTGTTAGCGATGTCCGTGTAGCCCTTGCCTTTAGTGTAAAATAATAAAGTATATACATACCTGTCACGCTCCGCAATTCTTCTAACCAGTCCCAGTATCTTCCTGGCTGCTGCTGCCGGGATGATACCGAGGAGCAGGCAGAAGCACCGGAGAGTGTGGCAGGTATGTATATACTTTATTATTTTCTTTACACAGTCATCAGCCGCACATCACTATTACATGTAGAGATATGCAGTCGGCGACTGATGATTTTAGGTCAGGACCAAAAGACACGATCACTCTTTATTACACGGAGCAATAATCCACTGAATGGTCCTGATCCGGCAGATTCCGCTCTGTGTAATAAGGAAGAGCAGCTACCTAAACTCTTGTATGTATTTAGTGCTACGCCCACACTGATAGAGAGAAAATATTTTAAAAGAATAAAGGTGATGTTAAATGCATTAATATGGGGATGGAAAAGAGTAAGAACAAAACTGGAGAACTTATGTATCCCAATGACAAGAGGTGGATTGGGGGTCCCAGACGTGGAAAAATACTATTATGCTTCTCAAATATATTGGTTGGCCAGATGGAAGCAGGATGGGGCAATAGCATTAGTAATGGAACTTGGGATATTTTTCAAATCCTGGAGACAGGAGTTCTGGGGAAGAAAGCTTGGAGTAATGTGGTCATGGTAAAGACCTTAGGGCCCTATTCCACCAGACGATTATCGTTCAGATTATCTTTAAATCGTTCGAATCTAAACGATAATCGTTCGGTTGAAATGCAGTTAACGATTAACGACCGAACGAGAAATCGTTGATCGCTTTATAAGACCTGGACCTATTTTTATCATTGCTCCTTTCGTAAAATGTTCGCAAATCGTTCGCATTGAATAAGACATTGTTTCGGTCGTTCGCAGTAGATACGAACGCAATAGCGAATAAATAGCGAAGAAAAAACGATTACAATTACGATCATAAGTAACGTTTATCGTTCCATGGAAATGAGTGAACATTTTCAGGTCTTTCGCAATAGCGGTCGTTTGAGATCGTAAATCGTTAACGATTATGCAAACGATAATCGGCCGGTGGAATAGGGCCCTTAGTTAGAACGTGGGAGTGGGTAAAAAAAATCTCTAAATAATCAGGGAGTAATGGAATTTGCCCCATTATGGTTAAATGATGAGTTAGGAGAAGTTAGGAAATTGGGAGTAGTAAAAGTATTGGATGGGGTGGGGTGAGAACAGAGATATAATGGACGGAAACATCATAAAGAGTTGGGACAGTCTAAAAGCAGAATACAAGATAGAGGAAAGACACTGGTTCTCTTATGTTAGATGCAGAAAAGCGTTAGTTGCAAGTCAGAATAATAGTAAGTTGCAAGGATGTAGCCCCAGCCCATTAGTTACAAAATTAAGGAGTGGATCAATTAAAAAGAAAGAGATCACAACAATATACTCGCACCTTATAATGGAACAACATATAGGGACTAAAAGTAAGGATAAATGGGAGGGAGTAATCGGGAGGATAGATGAAGATAGGTGGGAGAAAGTGTTGAGAAGTATTAAGGAAGTGTCAAGAGTGGGTAACTATAGAATAATTCACTTCAACTGTCTCTGCTTTATATTTATTGGAATTCTTATCAAAAACCTCCCTTTCCTTATTAGCAGAAAAATGCTGGAGCCGGATGAGATGTGAAAGTCACCGCCATCAATGCTTTTGTCTACTTGGTGTTTTCCGTCACTTTGGGACCTTGGTGTGTGCTCTAGGTATGGCGTCTTTTCTTTACATATGTGTTGTGTCTTTTGTTACGTTTTTTGTTTTTCACTTTACAGTTCATGTGATTGAGGTTGGTTTCACACAAGACAGTTTTTTTGGAAATCTGCCGCTGTAATTATTGAGCCAAAGCCAGGAGTGGATCCGGCAGGTAGGAGACATATAAGCGCTTCCTTTATTGTACCCATTACTTTGAATCCACTTCTGGTTTTGGCTCAAAAACTGCAATGGCAGCTTTCCAAAAAACTGGCATGTGTAAATCCAGCCTCAAAGGGAAACCAATGAATCACATGATCTGCTATGGGGGAAAACACCACAAAAATCAGACACAAGAAAAACACTTTATTTAAACAAAATGCTGCAAGGTTTGCTAGAAAACAATACAAGTAATGTAACATGAAAAAAAGAGAAAAAAATTCAAATCAACTGGTGACTGAAAATGCCAGAGATTTGTAATCTATGAAAAAATGTCAACTCTGCCATTACTTATCAGCTGCTGTATGTCCTACATGATGTGGTGTTTGCTTACTAGTCTGGAGAGCAGGAGAGGTTTTGTATGGGGATTTCCTGCTGCTTTGGACAGTTCATGACATGGACAGAGGTGGCAGCAGAGGGCACTGTGTCAGACTGGAAAGAATACACCACTTCCTGCAGGACATACAGCAGCTGATAAGTACCGGAAGAGTTGAGATTTTTAAGTAAATTACAAATCTCTGGCACTCTGTAGCACCTGTTGATTTGAAAGATTCCTTTTTTTTTTTTTTTTTGCTGAATCGCCCCTTTTAAAAAAGAAAGCTCCAAATGCTGTTTTCATAGGTTTGTTTTTTAATACCAGATCCCCCTGCAAACTTGTCTGTGTGACTGATTATATTACTATACTATATGTTACTGTGAGATACTTACTCCAAATGCTCCAGACGTTCATCGATGTCGTCGCTGCTGTTGGTGATAGAATAGGGAAGATGGTGAGAACCAAACAGACATTAGAGACATCAGTTTTCTGGCCAATAAGAAAAGGATAGTTCAGCAAACATTTTTTTTTTCTTTCAAATCAGCTGGTGCCAGAAAAGTGCCAGAGATTTGTAATTTACTTCAATTAAAAAATCCCAAGTCCTCCATTACTTCTCAGCTGCTGCATGTCCTGCAGGAAGTGGTATTCTTTCCAGTCTGGACAGCAGGAAAGGTTTTCTATGGGGATTTGCTACTGCTCTGGGCAGTTCCTGTCCCAGACAGAGGTGGGAGCAGGGAGCAACTGTGTCAGACTGTAAAGAATACACCACTTCCGGCAGGACATACAGCAGCTGATAAGTATTGGAGATTTTTTTTTTAATAGAAGTAAATTACAAAGTAAATTACAAATCTCTGGCACTTTCTGGCAACAGTTGATTTGAAAGAATTTTTTGGCTGAATTACCCCTTTAAAAAATAAAAAATCTCCTTACACTAATTTTCATAGGCTTGTTTTTTAAGACGAGGCTATGAGATACTTACTCCCAATCGTCCGAATCCTCCGCGATGTCGCTGATGTCGCTCCTGTTAGTGATAGAATAGAGAAGATAGTGAAAACCTAACACACATTAGAGACATCAGTGATGATCGGGGTCTATAGGGGAGGAATTATAGGGTCACACAAGTTTTACATTTTTAGTTTTACATTTAACCAAATGCTACAAATTTTGCTAGAAAAAATACAACTAATGTAAAATTAAAGGGATAGTTCAGCAAAAAAGTTTTTCTTTCAAAACAGCTGGTGCCAGAAAGTGCCAGAGATTTGTAATTTACTTCCATTAAAGAATCTCAAGTCCCCATTACTTCTCAGCTGCTGTATGTCCTGCAGGAAGTGGTATTCTTTCTATTGTGGAAAGCAGGAGAGGTTTTCTATGGGGATTTGCTACTGCTCTGGGCAGTTCCTGTCCCAGACTTAGATGTCAGAGAGCAACAGACTGGAAAGAATACACCATTTCCTGCAGAACCTACAGCTGTTGAGAAGTACTGGAATTTTTTTTAATATATGTGAATTACAAATCTTTGGCACTTTCTGGCTACAGCTAATTTGAAATAATTTTTTTTGCTGAATTACCCCTTTAAAAAAAACTCCTAACACTGTAATTTTCATAGGCTTGTTGTTTAAGACGAGACTATGAGATACTTACTCCCAATCCTCTGTGTCCTCCTCGGTGTCGTCCTCGCTCCTGTAAGTGATAGAATAGAGAAGATAGTGAAAACCAGACACACATTAGAGGACATCAGTTTTCTGGCAGAACGTCATTAATAAGAGACAATAATGATATTTAGAGACATCCTCACGATGATCGGAGTCTATAGGGGAAGATGCAGTAAAAATAAATAGAAAATAGGATTCTATGTCTAACTAGAGCGCCCCCTATCCTGTCCTCCCCACGCTCCTCTCTCTATACAGGATGGTTAAAGAATAAGCATGTATTCAAATACTATAAGGTTTGAGCCCTCACCAGGGGATGTCCGCAGCCTCGTCCTCTTCCTCCTCTTCGTCAGTCTCACTGTATATAGATCAGAAACCAGCTTGTGTGTTAAATCTGCCCCATAGTGTTTGGGGATATGTGAATATACATATGTGAGTATTTGGTGGGGAACACAGATATAAATGGACTCATATTGTCATATCATGTAGATGGATGATTATATCTCCGCTGCTTCTTCATACTTACACGATGGTCTCCAGGCTCGGGATCCAACTGTAGAGCGGGTACTTGTCGTCTCTGTAACAGAGAACATAGGGTTGGTTAGGAGGATTGGTACTTGGTCCCATTTGAAACTATCAGAAAATGTTATTTATTGTGACATCTCAATAAGAACATGAAATCCATCAGGATATTTATTAACCCCTTGTCATCACTGCCAGTTTTCCCCTTGAGGAATAGGCCAGGAATTTGAAGCAGGATCAGCTCTTAGGGTGTGTTCACACTTCAGAATCTGCACGGATAATCCCCAGTGTATTACGCCGCTCGCCCCTGCTCGCACCTGTGTGCCTCTCCACCTGTCCCATAGACTCCATTCTATAATCGGGCGGATTCCGACATCTGCCCAAAGAATTGACATGTCAATTCTTTGTGCGGATGGCGGAATCCCCCGACCATAGAATGGAGTCAATGGAACAGGAGGAGATGCGAGCAGTGGAATCCATGGCAGGTTATCCGTGCAGATTCCATAATGTGAACACACCCTAAATTTCCGCGTGAAATTCTTCCCATAAATAATGAATAGAGCAATTTTCTATTGTGTTCAATGGGATTTCCGCTCTGTTATTCACACAGCAGAATTTTCCATCAGAATTTTCTGCCACGGATCCGCCATCCGACAAAGAATTGACATGTAAATTTTTTGGGCCGATTCCTCCAGGGGAATCCTATAGAAGTCAATGGGGGTTTGAATTCTGCTCCTATTCTGCCAGAGCTGAATAGAGGAATTTCAAGCAGAAAACTTTCCTCTTCAATTACTTACTAGTAACCCGCCTCGGATTAGGCCACACGCGCTGGACCACATCTCCACCCGTGCCATAGACTCCGTTCTAGTGACAAGTCAATTCTTTGGGTGGGTGGCGGAATCTGACCGGCCATAGAACGGAGTCTATGGAACGGGCAGAGATTTGTGCGAGCGGGAGCAAAAGCTATTGTAAAAATGATTTATTTGATTTTTTTCTGCTGTTTTAATGTAGTGTAATTACCTGAAAATCCACGGGGCGTCCATCACGGCCATCTTCCACCTATTACATAATAATAAAAAATAATTGCATATTATAAAGGGGATATTAGTCTGTCCTCCAAGTGCTGCATGTTGGGGGAGGTTTTATAGAAACATGTACATTGGAAATCCACTGGCCCAGATTTATTAGACCAGATGATGGGACTATAAATGCGCTGTTAGCACTGGGGATTTGGGATGAGATGTGAAAGTCACCACAATCAGTGATTTTGTCTTCTTGGTGGTTTCCGTCACTTTGGGACCTTGGTGTGTGCTCTAGGTATGGCGTCTATTCTTTACATATGTGCTGTCTGTTTTGTTAAAGGGGTACTCCAGTGGGGGGGGGCACTTTTTTACTGGGACCGGGGAGGAGGTGGCCGAGGAAAAAGCCGTCCACTCACCTCCCCGGTTTCCAGCGGTAGGTCCCGCATCGCGGTGCTCCGGTGCCCGATTCCCAGCCGCTTCCCGAGACGTGACTTCTCAGGTCCGCTCAGCCACTCAGTGAAGGAGGCGGGATCTGAGCGGACTTGAAACGGATCCCGCCTCCTTCACTTCAAATGGATGGATGACATTTATATTTTTGTATATTTATTTTTGATTGTTGATATGCAATGACATTCGTTGTAAAGAAAAAAAAAGTTTTTGTTTTTTCACTTTACAGTTCATGTGATTGAGGTTGGTTTCACACAAGACAGTTTTTTTGGAAATCTGCCACTGGAATTTTTGAGCCAAAGCCAGGAGTGGATCCGGCAGGTAGGAGACATATAAGCGCTTCCTTTATTGTACCCATTACTTTGAATCCATTGAAACCCATTACTTTGAAAATCTTAAGTCTTCCATTACTTATCAGCTGCTGCATGTCCTGCATGATGTGGTGTATTCTTTCCAGTCTGGAGAGTAGAAGGGGGTTTTCTATGGGGATTTGCTGCTGCTCTGGGACAGTTCATGACATGGACAGAGGTGGCAGCAGAGAGCACTGTGTCAGACTGGAAAGAATACACCACTTCCTGCAGGACGTGCAGCAGCTGATAAGTACTGGAAGAGTTGAGATTTTTAAGTAAATGACAAATCTCTGGCACTCCAAAATGCAGAAAGCTCCAAATGCTGTTTTTCAAAGTTTTGTTTTTTAATACGTGATCCCCTGCAAACATGTCTGTGACTGATTATATTAATATACTATATGTTACTGTGAGATACTTACTCCAAATCCTCCAGACGCTCATCGATGTCGTCGCTGCTGTTGGTGATAGAATAGAGAAGATGGTGAGAACCAAACACACGTTGGAGACATCAGTTTTCTGGCAGAACTTCACCAATAAGAAGGTAGTAGAAAGGATTGTTAAGCAAAAAGTTTTTCCTTTCAAACCAGCTGGTGCCAGAAAAGTGCCAGAGGTTTAGAGATTTGTAATTTACTTCCATTAAAAAATCCCAAATCATCCATTACTTATCAGCTGCTGAATGTCCGGCAGGAAGTGGTATTATTTCCAGTCTGGAAAGCAGGAAAGGTTTTCTATGGAGATTTGCTACAGTGCAGTTCCTGTCCCAGACTTAGATGGCAGCATAGAGCAACTGTGTCAGACTGGAAAGAATACACCACTTCATGCAGGACATACAGCAGCTGATAAGTATTGGATATTTTTTAATGGAAGTAAATTACAAATCTCTGGTACTTTCTGGCACCTGTTGATTCAAAAGAATTTTTTTTGCTGAATTACCCCTTAAAAAACAACAAAAAAAGCTCCTAACACCTGTAATTTTTATAGGCTTGTTGTTTAAGACGAGACTATGAGATACTTACTCCCAATCGTCCGAATCCTCCGCGATGTCGTCGATGTCGCTCCTGTTAGTGATAGAATAGAGAAGATAGTGAAAACCTAACACACATTAGAGACATCAGTGATGATCGGGGTCTATAGGGGAGGAATTATAGGGTCACACAAGTTTTACATCTTCAGTTTAGATTTACTCACCCGAAATCCGATTCTTCATCTGAAGAAAAAAAAATAGAAAAGCGTAGTTTAGAGAACTGCTTTATACATTGTAGAGATACATAGATACATAGAGATATTATAGACAAAACCTCACCCTCGCCGTCATCCCCAGTCCAGCCTGAAATAGGAAATAGAGAGAGTAAGCAGAGGACATTGGTATATTTGCTGAGCATGAAGACCTCCTTCTGTGCCCATCTGACCTATGTGCTTGGATGGGATAGGGTGTAGGTGGGGGGCACTATTACACTGGCTCATCCAGGATTAGACACACACTCATTTCTTCCAAAAACAGACGGGGGGCTGATTTAGTGGGCTATGAAGTAAAATGGTCAGATTTGTAATCCCGCTGTCAGTCCGCTCTGTGGAGAAGGTGGGGGGCAGCCGAGGACCATATGGATAACATCTAGGTTTTTCCATGTGGTCCTGGGGCCTGTCTCTACCTTTTCCATGGAGAGGGCAGACAGCGGATTTACTAAGCCGATCACATTGCTCTTGCATACTGCTCCCCAGTATCTTCCTTGCTTCTGCCCGATGTCCTTAGCCGCTGGTGGAACTTCAGAGATGGTCTGTGAAGTTCCACTGGCAGCTGCGGACAACGGGCAGAAGCCAGGAAAATATGGGGGAGCGGACAGAAGCATCGGGGAGCGGGCAGAGGTATGTATATACTTTATTATTTTCTTTATACAGTCATCAGCCATCGGCCGTGCATCATTATTACACGTAGTGATGCGCTAGTCCGGCGGCCAATGTTTGTAGGTCAGGACCAAAAATAACCAATCAGTCGATGAATCATTGTCTTTATTACAAGGCGCAATAATCTGCAGAATCGGAGCTCTGGCTAGGAGGACCCCACTCTTTTTCTAGCTGGGTGTCTGTTTGTGAACCGGCACACTTATGTTTGTGAATTTTCCCATTGGAAAATTTGCCCTTGATCCAATATGGTGGCCATCAAAATGGTGACCAGAGTCTGAACATCGCTGTTGTTCCTGCACTAGCGGCCGTAAATAATGGACAAGTCAATTGATTGTGCAGCTGTAGCTAACAACCGCCATTGTTCAATACAGCGTGTGAATAAAAATGCTGGTTTGCATAGAGTTCAATGCAGTGCAATCTTTATCACAAGAACGGCCATTCTTGTCATAAAAAATACATTGTGTGCACTTAGCTTAACACTGAAACTGGTGTCGCCGGCCCACAGCAACCAATCACAGCTCAGCTTTCAGGAGAATCTGTCAGGTCCATACCAGGTACAGAGCTGAAGACACAGGCAGAGAGGCGATAGAGAGAGAATACAAGGGAAGCCTGGGTCTTTGTCTAATTGCTGCATGGTATAGACCAGTCCCCATATGATACTGCTTGTAGATGAATGGTGGTCTGCTCATCCTGAATGTGCAGGGTAGGAGGATGGAGATAGTAGGGAGCAGCTTTGTACCTAATGGGCCCCATGTCAGGTGCACCAAACTACCCCTGCTCGCTCAGGGACCTGTCAGGGCAAAAATGCCCTAATGTGGTGGAGCCATATGCTACACCCAGGGCATGTGACTGTGCCAACATGGTGATGTTCTTTTTGGGCCATTTTTTGTGTGTATTTTTTTTACAACTTTCTTTGTTTTGGCGCCGGCTACAAGCTGCCGTAACAATCTCCCCCGACTATTCCTTGTGGATGGAACCAGTTGGGAGTAAATGATAGGGTGACCATAGGGCATTGGAGAGGAATTGGACCGGGCAGGGGTCGCTTTTATTAGGGTGCTTACACCCCGACAGTTCTCTGAGCAAGCAGGGGTAGTTTGGTGCACCTGACATAGGGCCTATTAGGGACATAGGTGCTCCCTACTATCTCTACCCTCCTACCCTGCACCTTCGGGATGGGCAGTATACATATACATATACATTGTACATATACAAGCAGTATACATATGGTGAGATCGTCATATACTTTAGTACAGGGGCGTTGATAGGGTCCTAAAACATCCGGGGTATGCCGTCATAAGCGGACAGTAATAATGCCCTCCTGCTGTGTCCCCATATAGTAATAATGCCTCCTGCTGTGTCCCCATATAGCAATAATGCCTCATGTTGTGCCCCCATATTGGTAATAATGCCCCGTGCTGTACCCTCCGTATAGTAATAATGTCCCCTCTGCTGTTAACCCGCAATTAACCCGACCACCATCCCCCCACACACTACCCCACCTGACCCCCTCCACTATCACACTACCCCACCTGACCCCCTCCACACACTACCCCCCACATGCACACTATGCCCCCCCCCCACACACACACCACACACACACATAGTTCCCCTTATGGTAGCTAATGCCCCCACAGTACCCTATATAGTAGCCAATCCCCCATAGTGCCCCATATATTAGCCAATCCCCCACAGTGCCCCATATAGTAGCCAATCCCCCACAGTGCCCCATATAGTAGCCAATCCCTTTATAGTGCCTGGTATAGGATCTAATCCCCCATAGTGCCTGGTATAGTATCTAATCCCCCCAATAGTGGCCTATATAGTATGCAATACCCCCATAGTGCCCATATAGTATCCAATCCCCCCTATTAGTGCCCCATATAGTAGCCAATCCCCCCACAGTGCCCCATATAGTAGCCAATACCCCATAGTGCCTGGTATAGTATCTAATTCACCCATAGCGCCCGGTATAGTAACTAGTGCCCCATATAGTATCCAATTCCCCCAATAGTGCCCCATATAGTATCCAATACTCCCCAATATTGCCCCCATATAGTAGCCAATACCCCCATAGTGCCCTATGTAGTATCCAATACCCCCCAATAGTGCCCTCTATAGTAGCCAATACCCCCATAATGCCCATATATCAAGTACCCCACCAATAGTGCCCCATTTAGTAGCCAATACCCCCCCAATGGTGCCCCATATAGTATCTAATACCCCCCCCATATAGTAGCCAATACGCCCCAATAGTGCCTCATTTAGTATCTAATCCCCACAATAGTGCCCCATATAGTAGCCAATACCCCCCCCTAGTGCCCTATATAGTCACCCCAATCCAGCTCCTCCCCTCTGTGCAGTGCCCTACTATTGCCACCAACCCGGCCCCCGCACTTCCCCACCAGAAAAAAAACAAAAGCTCACCTGTCACCCGTTCCCAGCAGCTCCTCTCCCGGCAGTGTGCGGTCTCCAGTGATCTTCCGGCGCAGGCAGCATAGTACAGAGACACTGCTTGGGTCGCTTGCCTCTGCAGCCTCTATAATTTATGATAAAGGCTGCCTGACACACCCGGCACAGGCAGCGTCTCTTTACCATGCTGCCGGCACTGGAAGATCACAGGAGACCGCGGGGCCGCTGAGGAGAGGAGCTGCAGCGCAGCACTGCCCGTTCCAAAAGTGTCTGGACAGTGGACAGCCTCCTTTTGACAGCCACAGCAGCCCCACGCTCCCACTCTGTGCTGATTGGATTGGAGGAGCACGTCGGGCAGCAGTAGGTGAGCTGTGAGCCAGATGCGGCCATCAAAAGAGCACATCTGGCCTGCAAGACCGGGGGCAGCAAAGATCTGTGGCAGAAGCCTGCAGTGTTAAACAGAGACTATATGAGGAGGGCTCACACGCTTCCTCTCTCCTCCGCTCTCCGCTCCAAGAATTGACATGTCAAACGCCGCTTGACATTGAGGCAGGCCGTCACCCGTTACAGTTTGGGGCCTACAGTATAGCAACTATTTGCAGTAAATGTATGTTACACCTAATAATATATCAGAGGGCATTCTAATATATATATATATATATTAACCCTTAACGACATCGGGCGTAAATTTACGCCCTCGCAGCCTGGTACTTAACGCACCAGGGCGTAAATTTACGCCCGATGTTTACCCGACCGCTGCGTGTAAACACGCGGCGATCGGGTAATGATGGCTGCTGTTACTAACAGCAGACCACCATAGCTTGTCGGCACTGGGGGGGATTAACCCCCTCCGTGCTGACGATCGCCGCTATTAGCTGATCAATTCAGATCAGCCAATAGCGGCGATCTGCAGCTTTTCGGGTCATCGAGATGACCCGAAAAAAATGGCGGTCGGTGCTGTCCGAGGACGGCACCGACCGCCATTACTGATAAAGTAATGGTGGCCCGGTGCCACGGTCCCGATCGCCGTGATCAGCGGCCGGGACCGACCGGCCGATCGCGGTGATATAAGTGTAGGGGGGGTCCAGAGCAGGTATTTGGGACATACTCACCGGATCCGGACCCCGGTCCCGATCGGCGTCTTCCGGGTCTGAGGCGTCCTATTCTCGCGTCGTCCTTCTTCGGCTATTTCCGTCGCTCCCCTTCGGCTTTTTCCGGGTCCCTCGTCGGCTTTTTCCGGCTTTTTCCGGAATACTGCCCCTAGCGGCTGATAAGTGTATATTATACAATTATCAGTAGCTACAGGGATGTTCAGCATGTAGAAAAATTGTTTTTTTTTCCAATATTATTATTTTTTTTTTTTCCCGCACCCTACCGCCGAGTGCGATCAGCATTGCACGTAAGTGCGCTGCTAACCAGCGACTCATCCTTTTTGGCGTAGGGTGTTTTTTTCTATATCCTACTGCCACGGTCTGCTGATAACGCATACGCTATTATTGTCTCCGACACCAAAACAGCCAGTGAGGATGAATGGGGGGATCCTTTTTCCTCCATTCATCCTCATCCCTCATCATCCAGTGACGTGTCTGGGGGTAGCGTAGCGTACGCTGCCCCCCAGACACGTCTTTTCGCCAGTACCGTCCCAATAAGAGATGACGGTATGGCGTGAAATTCTACAAACTCTGTGTACGCTTACAGGGTACACTTACAGATTTAGGGTACGTGCACACTGCAGAATGGCGAAGGATAACCCTTTGTGCATCCGCAGCTGGCACCTAACGGCGGACTGTGCAGGCGCGTGTCTCCACCCATGTCATAGATTTCCATTATATGCACGGGCAGATTCCATTGTCCGTCCAAACAATGAACACATTGGACGGAGAGCGAATCCGCCCGTGCATAGAATGGAGTCTATGACACAGACGGAGACACGCGCCTGCATCAGTCTGCGGTGGGTGCCAGCTGTGGAATGCACAAAGGGTTATCCTTCGCCATCCGCAGTGTGCACGTAACCTTAGAGTGTATGAAGGAAGGGACACCCGAATCCAGCCCCAGATGCCCCCCCATCATCAGAGTTAGTGGGGAAGATCGTTCGGGAACTGATCTCCCACTGCTGGATAAAGGTTACCACCCGTACGGGGATAAATTTTATACCAGCACCCCCTCTTCTGGTCCCTCGCTGCCCGAGCTACTGTACCTTGCGGCACGATCCGAGAATATCAGAAGCAGTAATAGAGCCCTAATATTTAGCAGCCATGGAGCGGACCCAGCGCTTCTGGATATGAAGAACCCCGTATCGCACCAGGACAACATTTTCCAGGTGACGTCCCCCACACTGGAAAACAGGAGACCCCAGAAAAAGTGCAGAGTGTGGCGGACGCCATTTTCCAGTGTGACACCTGTCCTGATCACCACGGCCTCTGCATACTGGATCGCTTCAAGGGTACCACACGTCATTGGAGTTCTACATTTTCTAAATTCCTTCCCTTATTCCTATTCAGGGCTCACGTGATCCAGGGATTATTCTGATCGCCATTATGGATGTCAGGAAGGAATTTTTCCCTGTGATGAGGCTACTGTCGTCTGCCTCACAAGGGTTTTTTTGCCTTCCTCTGATCAACACAGGTTGAATTTGATGGACATCTGTCATTTTCAACCTTATAAACTAATAATTGGCCTAATACCCCAAATAAATTAATAATTGTCCCTTTCCCCAACTAAATAGGTATGGCCGCCATTCCCATAAGAGGATGCCATGATGCAATTACAAAGCCTCTGTGCGGCCAGGACAGTAGAAACCCCCCACAAGTGACCCCATTCTGGAAAACTACACCCGATAAGGAATCTAACAAGGGGGGCAGCGGGTATATGGCCCCTGGTGACGGCCACATTTGGGACGTGAAAATGAAAAAATGGTATTTTTTATTTTCACGGCACATGTTCTACATATGGCCTGTTACCAGTGGGGTCCATATGCTCACTGCACTCCTCGTTAGATTCTGGGGTTAGATTATGGGTGTAATTTCAGAATGGGTCACTTGTGGGGGGTTTCTACTGTCCTGGCAGCACAGGAGCTTTGTATTAGTGCGACATGGTCTCCATCCTCCATTCCAGCCTCTAAATGGCGCTCTGTCCCTTGGTGGCTTGCCTTGTGCCCATATGGCACATTATGTCCACATGTGGGGTATTCTTCGTACTCAGGGGAAATTACCCTACACGTTTTGCGTTCATTTTCTTTTTTACCCCTTGTGGAAATGGAAAAAAATCAAAGCTAGACCAACATTAGTGTGTAATTTTAAAAAATTTTTACTCTAAATCATTGATCTTGTCTTGATTTTTAAAAAGATAAAAAAGATAAAAAAAAACACAAAATGTGTAGAGCAATTTCCCCTGAGCTACGAAAAATACCCCACATGTGGACATAAAGCGCCAGGCGGGTGCAGGGTAAGCCTCCAAAGGGAAGGAGCGCCATTGTTTTTTTGAGGCTGGATTTGGCTGGAATGGATTTCGAGGGCCATGTTGCATTTAAAAGGCCCCTGTGTTGCAAAGACAGTTGAAACCCACCACAAGTGACCCCATTATGGAAACTACACCCCTCAGGAATGTAGTGAAGCATATGGACCCCCACTGGTGACGGGCACAACTGTGGAACAATGTGGCGTAGAAAATGAAATATTCATATTTTTGGACACTATAATGTTGAACTAGCCTTGAATTTATCATTTTCACAAGGGGTTATAAGAGAAAAAAAACACAAAATGTGTAGAGCAATTTCCCCCGAGTCCGTAAATACCCCACATGTGGACATAAAGCTCCATGTGGATGCAGTGCAAGCCTCCGAAGGGAAGGAGCGCCATTTGGATTTTGGAGGTTGGATTTGGCTAGAATGGATGATGAACGCCATGTCGCATTTACAGAGTCCTCGTGCTGCCAAGACAGTGAAAACCCCCCACAAGTGACCCCATTCTGGAAACTACACCCTCATGGAATCTAACAAGGGTGCAATGAGGATATGGACCCCTTGATGACGGGCACATTTGTGCGTGAAAGTGAAAAAATGAAAATTTTCACTTTCACGTCACATTGTTCCACATTTGTGCCCGTCACCAGTGGGGTGCATATGCTCACTGCACCCCTTGTTAGATTCCTTGAGGGGTGTAGTTTTCATAATGGGGTCACTTGTGGGGGGTTTCCAGTGTTTTGGCAGCACGAGAGCTCTGTAAATGCGACGTGGCCCTTGAAATCCATTCCAGTGAAATCCAGCTTCCAAAAGCCAATTGGCGCTCCTTCCCTTTTGGACGCTCGTGCTGCGCCCGCTTGCACTTTATGTCCACACGTGGGGTATTTCCGTACTCGGGAGAAACTGCGCTACATGTTTTTGTGTTTTTTTTTTCCCTTTTATCCCTTTGTGAAAATGAAAAATTGAAGGCTAGAACAACATTTTAGTGTAAAAATACTTTTGTCTTTTTTCACGCCACATTGTTCTGAAAATCTGTGAAGCACCTGTGGGGTCCAGATGCTCACCGCACCCCTTGTTACATTCCTTGAGGGGTGGTAGTTTTCTAAATGGTGCCCCTTTAGGGGTGTTTTTTAGGTTTTGGCACCCAGAGCCTCTGCCAACCTGAAGTGGTACAGTCAGAAATGACCAAATATAACAGAGCCATTAAAATTCACTAGGCGCTCCTTTATATCTGAGACTTGTGGTTGCGTCAAATAGCGCAATAGGGTCACATATGGGGTATTTCTATAAACTGCAGAAACCGGGGCAATAAATATTGGGGTGGATTTCTCTGGTAATTGGTTATAATTATGAAAAATATTGGATTACAATAAATCTCTGCACAGAAAATTAAAATTTTCAAATTTCTTGCACACTTAGCTTTTATTTCTGTGACTCCCCTAAAGGGTTAAAAAAAACTTTCTAGATGTGCTTTTGCAGAGTATTGGGGGTGCAGTTTCTGAAATGGGGTGCTTTGTGGGGCTTTCTAACATACAGTCCCCTCAAATACACTTTACACCTGAACAGGTCTCTAAAAATATCTGATTTTGACATTTTACAGAAAATTTGGAAATTTGCTGCTAATGTTTTACCGCTTTCTATTGTCTAAAAAATGAAATATAGTTTAATAAATGCTGCCAACATAAAGTAGACATGTTGCTAATGCTATTTAATATATAATTATGTGGTATAACCATTTTCTGTATAAGCAGAAAAGTTTTAAAGTTGGAAAAATGCATTTTTTCACAATTTTTCACGTTATTTGGGGTTTTTTTCATAAAGATTCGTTATAAGTATCGACTCAATTTACAAGAAATGTGAAGTACAATATGTCACGAGAAAACAATCTCAGAATCAGCCGCATAGGTAAAAGCATCCCGAAGTTTATTAATGAATAAAGTGACACTGGTCATATTCATAAAATTTGTCTCTGTCATTAAGGCCATTTCAGGCTCTGTCCTTAAGGGGTTAAAGGAGTACTCCAGTCATCATGCAAAAATAAATTTATTCTTTGAACTATCTAGCAGACAATACACAGAATCCTGCTGACATGGTCATTTTTGTAATTACATATCAATAAATAGTTGTACCATGCCGGGTTTGTACAGCGCGCTCTCCTCCAGTGCTCTCCTCCATTTGCGGCAAATCCGGAGCTCCATGCTGTCTCACACACGGAGAGTGACCGGCACAGTTCCTCACCGCTCACAGCTAGGCCGCTATGAGGATGGCCGGGCTGCTGTGCACTGGGGGGGGGGGGTCCATAGCTGTGCTGCTTGACAACGTCGGCTGTACAAGCAGACGGGGAAGCCTGGCTCCACTACTGGCTTCCCCATCTGCCCGTATAGCCAGGACCAATGTACAGCAGTCGTTTTGCCTTCCCTCCATAGGCCCATCCCCAGGACATTGTGCAAGAGAAGCGGTGGCCCGTTTATCCATAGGGCACCCCCCCTGACAAACCCGAGCGACATGTCAGCGGTGTGCTGTATGATGGGGGATTACACTCCAGGCTTCCCTGTCTAGCCTGTAGAGCCCGTAGAGGGACAATGTCAGCGGCACCCTCTTGTATGTCAGCATCTCAGTGGCTGTGTAATGGGGGGGGGGGATATCACTGCAGGCTTCCCTGCCACCCCCTCTGTGACTCTCCAGCTGTTTAAATTCTTTATTTAGAGAAACAGCAGGGAAAACACAACAACACTCCAGTTGCACCAGTACACATAGCAACGTTGCGCACCAAAATAACACAGGAGCAGCTGTGTACAACTCCCATTATGCCCTGGTGACATTACATGACGGGAGTTGTAGTGATGCAACTTGGAGAGCTCCAGATTGCAGAACTATAACTCTCATCTTGACTGTCACCACAACATGAGGATGGGGCTTGTAGTTATGCAACCAGGAGAACTCCAAGTTGGAAAAACTAACAACTCTCAATAAAGTGTTGTCCCCACACCAGATCATGGGAGTGTAGTTCTACAACCTAGAGCATTCCTGGTTGCATAATTACAACTCCCATCTTGTACCATCACCACAACATGAGGATGGGCTTGTATTATGCAACCAGAGAGCTCAGGTTGCAGAACTACAAATCCCATACTGTACCAATCTATATTATAATTATTTTATATCTTGACCTTAGAGCATACACGATAGGCCTGATCCAGTGATAGCATTGTCACATATTACTGCACATCTGGATTAAAGTCTTAGGCCAGGCACATGGCTTATGTGTGCTATGTGATTTCTCCCTCACACCCCTAATATAGAGCTAATCCTCCTATGCCGCCAGAAGAGTGCTGGAGATCACATAACACACACAGTGCATGAGCACGGCCATAGACCACAGCCACCACCCAGCAGTTATCCTGGCCAAAACTAAGCCCCCCGCCACCCTGCATGGGACATGGCAAAAGGCACCATTGGAAATGCTGAACATGGGGAATAAGTAACAGGGTGGTAAGGTATTTATAGCTCCCATTCTACACATACTCCTCCCATCACCACTGTCTCCTATGGGGGGGGGGCACCTATGTGATCATGGGAACCAGCGAGGAGTATCTACAGGGACAGACACTCCTTGACACGGACACCACACCCACTAACACAAACCCATCTCATACAAACATCCCACAGTGTATGCCTATCTGCCTATACCCTCTTATACGTGGATGGGGAATTCTACACTCACATGTTCTCGGAGACAACGGGAAAGTCTGTATCCTCCACGCACTGGTCCTCCTCGCTGTAGATGATCTTCAGCTTTCCTCCATGACTATAAGTCTTCTCCTGTCGTCAAGTCTCACAAATCGCCTATGTGTGTGAGAAAATAAAAGATTACATGGAGAAAAATGATTAAAATAGAAATAACAAAAAATACCAGGAGCCAATGGATATCCATACTTACAGTCCAACTACTAATAAAGCTCTGAAGGGTCCACGTTTGTAAACAAATACACCATCATGATTTTCAATAATCTTTATTTAAACATCTTAATACAAACGCGTGTACTAACCATACAATGAACAGTCGGCATTGGCGAGGAATTAGGGTGAATAAAATCTGGTCTATGCGCCGGCTGTAGTTTTTTATTATGATTTATACTGATATTTGAATAACTGTTTCCAAAAAAAAAAAAAATACATTAATAAAAGGTTCCAGTCCCTTCCTATAAGAATAGTTTTCCCATATAATTACTATTTTCATAAAGTTTATATATTATGGGTAATAAGCACATTACAATTACATATCTGCCGCTACTTTCCC
>NW_027208444.1:0-60195 GCF_027789765.1 Dendropsophus ebraccatus | reverse complement strand
GCTTTCGAATGAGCCCGGGCTCACCTTGTAGAGCCCACTCACCTTGTAGAGGAGACTTGGGGCTCCACGAGGGTGGTAAAAGCTAGTCTCTAGCCCCAAGGGTCCGGGAGATATATAGCCGCAAAGTCGGTCCAAATTCCCTATGGCGATTTCAATGCATTCGACACAGTCATTTTCCTGAAAGTTCCCTATGGAGATTCCCATGTTAAATTTTCACCGGGACGAGGCCCACTTCTCCCGGTACTGTGAGCCGGCCATAAGTGTGAGCCACACGCCCTTTGGTGAGCTCGTAGAGGAGGACTTGGGCTCTGCACCAACACCGGAACCGAGTCTCTAGCCCGAAAGGCACGCGAGATATGAAGCCGCAATCTGTGAAATTCCCTATGGCGATTTCAATGCATTTGACACTTAGACGATTTTTCATGCGGTTCCGCGCACTTTGTTCCGCGGCCACGGGCCCGCCGTAGCTCCAATCCTGACACATTTTGGCACACATAAACTATAGATACTTGGCTTTCGAATGAGCCCCGGGCTCACCTTGTAGAGCCCACTCACCTTGTAGAGGAGACTTGGGCTCCACGAGGGTGGTAAAAGCTAGTCTCTAGCCCCAAGGGTTCGGGAGATATATAGCCGCAAAGTCGGTCCAAATTCCCTATGGCGATTTCAATGCATTCGACACAGTCATTTTCCTGAAAGTTCCCTATGGAGATTCCCATGTTAAATTTTCACCGGGACGAGGCCCACTTCTCCCGGTACTGTGAGCCGGCCATAAGTGTGAGCCACACGCCCTTTGGTGAGCTCGTAGAGGAGGACTTGGGCTCTGCACCAACACCGGAACCGAGTCTCTAGCCCGAAAGGCACGCGAGATATGAAGCCGCAAATCTGTGAAATTCCCTATGGCGATTTCAATGCATTTGACACTTAGACGATTTTTCATGCGGTTCCGCGCACTTTGTTCCGCGGCCACGGGCCCGCCGTAGCTCCAATCCTGACACATTTTGGCACACATAAACTATAGATACTTGGCTTTCGAATGAGCCCGGGCTCACCTTGTAGAGCCCACTCACCTTGTAGAGGAGACTTGGGGCTCCACGAGGGTGGTAAAAGCTAGTCTCTAGCCCCAAGGGTTCGGGAGATATATAGCCGCAAAGTCGGTCCAAATTCCCTATGGCGATTTCAATGCATTCGACACAGTCATTTTCCTGAAAGTTCCCTATGGAGATTCCCATGTTAAATTTTCACCGGGACGAGGTCCACTTCTCCCGGTACTGTGAGCCGGCCATAAGTGTGAGCCACACGCCCTTTGGTGAGCTCGTAGAGGAGGACTTGGGCTCTGCACCAACACCGGAACCGAGTCTCTATCCCTTTTGGTTCGGGAGATATATAGCCGCAAAGTCGGTCCAAATTCCCTATGGCGATTTCAATGCATTCGACACAGTCATTTTCCTGAAAGTTCCCTATGGAGATTCCCATGTTAAATTTTCACCGGGACGAGGCCCACTTCTCCCAGTACTGTGAGCCGGCCATAAGTGTAAGCCACACGCCCTTTGGTGAGCTCGTAGAGGAGGACTTGGGCTCTGCACCAACACCGGAACCGAGTCTCTAGCCCGAAAGGCACGCGAGATATGAAGCCGCAAATCTGTGAAATTCCCTATGGCGATTTCAATGCATTTGACACTTAGACGATTTTTCATGCGGTTCCGCGCACTTTGTTCCGCGGCCACGGGCCCGCCGTAGCTCCAATCCTGACACATTTTGGCACACATAAACTATAGATACTTGGCTTTCGAATGAGCCCGGGCTCACCTTGTAGAGCCACTCACCTTGTAGAGGAGACTTGGGGCTCCACGAGGGTGGTAAAAGCTAGTCTCTAGCCCCAAGGGTTCGGGAGATATAGGGCCCCAAAGTCGGTCCACATTCCCTAAGGCGTTTCCCATGTTAAAGTTTCCCTATGGAGATTCCAATGTTAAATGGTCACCGGGACGAGGTCCACTTCTCCCGGTACTGTGTCGCGGCCATAAGTGTGAGCCACACGCCCTTTGGAGAGCTCGTAGAGGAGGAGTGGGGCTCTGCACCAACACCAGAACCGAGTCTCTATCCCTTTTGGTTCGGGAGATATATAGCCGCAAAGTCGGTCCAAATTCCCTATGGCGATTTCAATGCATTCGACACAGTCATTTTCCTGAAAGTTCCCTATGGAGATTCCCATGTTAAATTTTCACCGGGACGAGGCCCACTTCTCCCGGTACTGTGAGCCGGCCATAAGTGTGAGCCACACGCCCTTTGGTGAGCTCGTAGAGGAGGACTTGGGCTCTGCACCAACACCGGAACCGAGTCTCTAGCCCGAAAGGCACGCGAGATATGAAGCCGCAAATCTGTGAAATTCCCTATGGCGATTTCAATGCATTCGACACTTAGACGATTTTTCATGCGGATCCGCGCACTTTGTTCCGCGGCCACGGGCCCGCCGTAGCTCCAATCCTGACACATTTTGGCACACATAAACTATAGATACTTGGCTTTCGAATGAGCCCGGGCTCACCTTGTAGAGCCCACTCACCTTGTAGAGGAGACTTGGGGCTCCACGAGGGTGGTAAAAGCTAGTCTCTAGCCCCAAGGGTTCGGGAGATATAGGGCCCCAAAGTCGGTCCACATTCCCTAAGGCGTTTCCCATGTTAAAGTTTCCCTATGGAGATTCCAATGTTAAATGGTCACCGGGACGAGGTCCACTTCTCCCGGTACTGTGTCCCGGCCATAAGTGTGAGCCACACGCCCTTTGGAGAGCTCGTAGAGGAGGAGTGGGGCTCATGTTAAATTTTCACCGGGACGAGGCCCACTTCTCCCGGTACTGTGAGCCGGCCATAAGTGTGAGCCACACGCCCTTTGGTGAGCTCGTAGAGGAGGACTTGGGCTCTGCACCAACACCGGAACCGAGTCTCTAGCCCGAAAGGCACGCGAGATATGAAGCCGCAAATCTGTGAAATTCCCTAAGGCGATTTCAATGCATTTGACACTTAGACGATTTTTCATGCGGTTCCGCGCACTTTGTTCCGCGGCCACGGGCCCGCCGTAGCTCCAATCCTGACACATTTTGGCACACATAAACTATAGATACTTGGCTTTCGAATGAGCCTGGGCTCACCTTGTAGAGCCCACTCACCCTGTAGAGGAGACTTGGGGCTCCACGAGGGTGGTAAAAGCTAGTCTCTAGCCCCAAGGGTTCGGGAGATATAGGGCCCCAAAGTCGGTCCACATTCCCTAAGGCGTTTCCCATGTTAAAGTTTCCCTATGGAGATTCCAATGTTAAATGGTCACCGGGACGAGGTCCACTTCTCCCGGTACTGTGTCGCGGCCATGAGTGTGAGCCACACGCCCTTTGGAGAGCTCGTAGAGGAGGAGTGGGGCTCTGCACCAACACCAGAACCGAGTCTCTATCCCTTTTGGTTCGGGAGATATAGAGCCGCAAAGTGGGTCCAAATTCCCTATGGCGATTTCAATGCATTCGACACAGTCATTTTCCTGAAAGTTCCCTATGGAGATTCCCATGTTAAATTTTCACCGGGACGAGGCCCACTTCTCCCGGTACTCTGAGCCGGCCATAAGTGTGAGCCACACGCCCTTTGGTGAGCTCGTAGAGGAGGACTTGGGCTCTGCACCAACACCGGAACCGAGTCTCTAGCCCGAAAGGCACGCGAGATATGAAGCCGCAAATCTGTGAAATTCCCTATGGCGATTTCAATGCATTTGACACTTAGACGATTTTTCATGCGGTTCCGCGCACTTTGTTCCGCGGCCACGGGCCCGCCGTAGCTCCAATCCTGACACATTTTGGCACACATAAACTATAGATACTTGGCTTTCGAATGAGCCCGGGCTCACCTTGTAGAGCCCACTCACCTTGTAGAGGAGACTTGGGGCTCCACGAGGGTGGTAAAAGCTAGTCTCTAGCCCCAAGGGTTCGGGAGATATAGGGCCCAAAGTCGGTCCACATTCCCTAAGGCGTTTCCCATGTTAAAGTTTCCCTATGGAGATTCCAATGTTAAATGGTCACCGGGACGAGGTCCACTTCTCCCGGTACTGTGTCCCGGCCATAAGTGTGAGCCACACGCCCTTTGGAGAGCTCGTAGAGGAGGAGTGGGGCTCTGCAAAAACACCAGAACCGAGTCTCTATCCCTTTTGGTTCGGGAGATATATAGCCGCAAAGTCGGTCCAAATTCCCTATGGCGATTTCAATGCATTCGACACAGTCATTTTCCTGAAAGTTCCCTATGGAGATTCCCATGTTAAATTTTCACCGGGACGAGGCCCACTTCTCCCGGTACTGTGAGCCGGCCATAAGTGTGAGCCACACGCCCTTTGGTGAGCTCGTAGAGGAGGACTTGGGCTCTGCACCAACACCGGAACCGAGTCTCTAGCCCGAAAGGCACGCGAGATATGAAGCCGCAAATCTGTGAAATTCCCTATGGCGATTTCAATGCATTCGACACTTAGACGATTTTTCATGCGGATCCGCGCACTTTGTTCCGCGGCCACGGGCCCGCCGTAGCTCCAATCCTGACACATTTTGGCACACATAAACTATAGATACTTGGCTTTCGAATGAGCCCGGGCTCACCTTGTAGAGCCCACTCACCTTGTAGAGGAGACTTGGGGCTCCACGAGGGTGGTAAAAGCTAGTCTCTAGCCCCAAGGGTTCGGGAGATATAGGGCCCCAAAGTCGGTCCACATTCCCTAAGGCGTTTCCCATGTTAAAGTTTCCCTATGGAGATTCCAATGTTAAATGGTCACCGGGACGAGGTCCACTTCTCCCGGTACTGTGTCCCGGCCATAAGTGTGAGCCACACGCCCTTTGGAGAGCTCGTAGAGGAGGAGTGGGGCTCATGTTTAATTTTCACCGGGACGAGGCCCACTTCTCCCGGTACTGTGAGCCGGCCATAAGTGTGAGCCACACGCCCTTTGGTGAGCTCGTAGAGGAGGACTTGGGCTCTGCACCAACACCGGAACCGAGTCTCTAGCCCGAAAGGCACGCGAGATATGAAGCCGCAAATCTGTGAAATTCCCTATGGCGATTTCAATGCATTTGACACTTAGACGATTTTTCATGCGGTTCCGCGCACTTTGTTCCGCGGCCACGGGCCCGCCGTAGCTCCAATCCTGACACATTTTGGCACACATAAACTATAGATACTTGGCTTTCGAATGAGCCCGGGCTCACCTTGTAGAGCCCACTCACCTTGTAGAGGAGACTTGGGGCTCCACGAGGGTGGTAAAAGCTAGTCTCTAGCCCCAAGGGTTCGGGAGATATAGGGCCCCAAAGTCGGTCCACATTCCCTAAGGCGTTTCCCATGTTAAAGTTTCCCTATGGAGATTCCAATGTTAAATGGTCACCGGGACGAGGTCCACTTCTCCCGGTACTGTGTCGCGGCCATAAGTGTGAGCCACACGCCCTTTGGAGAGCTCGTAGAGGAGGAGTGGGGCTCTGCACCAACACCAGAACCGAGTCTCTATCCCTTTTGGTTCGGGAGATATATAGCCGCAAAGTCGGTCCAAATTCCCTATGGCGATTTCAATGCATTCGACACAGTCATTTTCCTGAAAGTTCCCTATGGAGATTCCCATGTCAAATTTTCACCGGGACGAGGCCCACTTCTCCCGGTACTGTGAGCCGGCCATAAGTGTGAGCCACACGCCCTTTGGTGAGCTCGTAGAGGAGGACTTGGGCTCTGCACCAACACCGGAACCGAGTCTCTAGCCCGAAAGGCACGCGAGATATGAAGCCGCAAATCTGTGAAATTCCCTAAGGCGATTTCAATGCATTTGACACTTAGACGATTTTTCATGCGGTTCCGCGCACTTTGTTCCGCGGCCACGGGCCCGCCGTAGCTCCAATCCTGACACATTTTGGCACACATAAACTATAGATACTTGGCTTTCGAATGAGCCCGGGCTCACCTTGTAGAGCCCACTCACCTTGTAGAGGAGACTTGGGGCTCCACGAGGGTGGTAAAAGCTAGTCTCTAGCCCCAAGGGTTCGGGAGATATAGGGCCCCAAAGTCGGTCCACATTCCCTAAGGCGTTTCCCATGTTAAAGTTTCCCTATGGAGATTCCAATGTTAAATGGTCACCGGGACGAGGTCCACTTCTCCCGGTACTGTGTCCCGGCCATAAGTGTGAGCCACACGCCCTTTGGAGAGCTCGTAGAGGAGGAGTGGGGCTCATGTTTAATTTTCACCGGGACGAGGCCCACTTCTCCCGGTACTGTGAGCCGGCCATAAGTGTGAGCCACACGCCCTTTGGTGAGCTCGTAGAGGAGGACTTGGGCTCTGCACCAACACCGGAACCGAGTCTCTAGCCCGAAAGGCACGCGAGATATGAAGCCGCAAATCTGTGAAATTCCCTATGGCGATTTCAATGCATTTGACACTTAGACGATTTTTCATGCGGTTCCGCGCACTTTGTTCCGCGGCCACGGGCCCGCCGTAGCTCCAATCCTGACACATTTTGGCACACATAAACTATAGATACTTGGCTTTCGAATGAGCCCGGGCTCACCTTGTAGAGCCCACTCACCTTGTAGAGGAGACTTGGGGCTCCACGAGGGTGGTAAAAGCTAGTCTCTAGCCCCAAGGGTTCGGGAGATATAGGGCCCCAAAGTCGGTCCACATTCCCTAAGGCGTTTCCCATGTTAAAGTTTCCCTATGGAGATTCCAATGTTAAATGGTCACCGGGACGAGGTCCACTTCTCCCGGTACTGTGTCGCGGCCATAAGTGTGAGCCACACGCCCTTTGGAGAGCTCGTAGAGGAGGAGTGGGGCTCTGCACCAACACCAGAACCGAGTCTCTATCCCTTTTGGTTCGGGAGATATATAGCCGCAAAGTCGGTCCAAATTCCCTATGGCGATTTCAATGCATTCGACACAGTCATTTTCCTGAAAGTTCCCTATGGAGATTCCCATGTCAAATTTTCACCGGGACGAGGCCCACTTCTCCCGGTACTGTGAGCCGGCCATAAGTGTGAGCCACACGCCCTTTGGTGAGCTCGTAGAGGAGGACTTGGGCTCTGCACCAACACCGGAACCGAGTCTCTAGCCCGAAAGGCACGCGAGATATGAAGCCGCAAATCTGTGAAATTCCCTAAGGCGATTTCAATGCATTTGACACTTAGACGAATTTTCATGCGGTTCCGCGCACTTTGTTCCGCGGCCACGGGCCCGCCGTAGCTCCAATCCTGACACATTTTGGCACACATAAACTATAGATACTTGGCTTTCGAATGAGCCCGGGCTCACCTTGTAGAGCCCACTCACCTTGTAGAGGAGACTTGGGGCTCCACGAGGGTGGTAAAAGCTAGTCTCTAGCCCCAAGGGTTCGGGAGATATAGGGCCCCAAAGTCGGTCCACATTCCCTAAGGCGTTTCCCATGTTAAAGTTTCCCTATGGAGATTCCAATGTTAAATGGTCACCGGGACGAGGTCCACTTCTCCCGGTACTGTGTCGCGGCCATAAGTGTGAGCCACACGCCCTTTGGAGAGCTCGTAGAGGAGGAGTGGGGCTCTGCACCAACACCAGAACCGAGTCTCTATCCCTTTTGGTTCGGGAGATATATAGCCGCAAAGTCGGTCCAAATTCCCTATGGCGATTTCAATGCATTCGACACAGTCATTTTCCTGAAAGTTCCCTATGGAGATTCCCATGTCAAATTTTCACCGGGACGAGGCCCACTTCTCCCGGTACTGTGAGCCGGCCATAAGTGTGAGCCACACTCCCTTTGGTGAGCTCGTAGAGGAGGACTTGGGCTCTGCACCAACACCGGAACCGAGTCTCTAGCCCGAAAGGCACGCGAGATATGAAGCCGCAAATCTGTGAAATTCCCTATGGCGATTTCAATGCATTCGACACTTAGACGATTTTTCATGCGGATCCGCGCACTTTGTTCCGCGGCCACGGGCCCGCCGTAGCTCCAATCCTGACACATTTTGGCACACATAAACTATAGATACTTGGCTTTCAAATGAGCCCGGGCTCACCTTGTAGAGCCCACTCACCCTGTAGAGGAGACTTGGGGCTCCACGAGGGTGGTAAAAGCTAGTCTCTAGCCCCAAGGGTTCGGGAGATATAGGGCCCCAAAGTCGGTCCACATTCCCTAAGGCGTTTCCCATGTTAAAGTTTCCCTATGGAGATTCCAATGTTAAATGGTCACCGGGACGAGGTCCACTTCTCCCGGTACTGTGTCGCGGCCATGAGTGTGAGCCACACGCCCTTTGGAGAGCTCGTAGAGGAGGAGTGGGACTCTGCACCAACACCAGAACTGAGTCTCTATCCCTTTTGGTTCGGGAGATATATAGCCGCAAAGTCGGTCCAAATTCCCTATGGCGATTTCAATGCATTCGACACAGTCATTTTCCTGAAAGTTCCCTATGGAGATTCCCATGTTAAATTTTCACCGGGACGAGGCCCACTTCTTCCGGTACTGTGAGCCGGCCATAAGTGTGAGCCACACTCCCTTTGGTGAGCTCGTAGAGGAGGACTTGGGCTCTGCACCAACACCGGAACCGAGTCTCTAGCCCGAAAGGCACGCGAGATATGAAGCCGCAAATCTGTGAAATTCCCTATGGCGATTTCAATGCATTCGACACTTAGACGATTTTTCATGCGGATCCGCGCACTTTGTTCCGCGGCCACGGGCCCGCCGTAGCTCCAATCCTGACACATTTTGGCACACATAAACTATAGATACTTGGCTTTCAAATGAGCCCGGGCTCACCTTGTAGAGCCCACTCACCTTGTAGAGGAGACTTGGGGCTCCACGAGGGTGGTAAAAGCTAGTCTCTAGCCCCAAGGGTTCGGGAGATATAGGGCCCCAAAGTCGGTCCACATTCCCTAAGGCGTTTCCCATGTTAAAGTTTCCCTATGGAGATTCCAATGTTAAATGGTCACCGGGACGAGGTCCACTTCTCCCGGTACTGTGTCCCGGCCATAAGTGTGAGCCACACGCCCTTTGGAGAGCTCGTAGAGGAGGAGTGGGGCTCATGTTAAATTTTCACCGGGACGAGGCCCACTTCTCCCGGTACTGTGAGCCGGCCATAAGTGTGAGCCACACGCCCTTTGGTGAGCTCGTAGAGGAGGACTTGGGCTCTGCACCAACACCGGAACCGAGTCTCTAGCCCGAAAGGCACGCGAGATATGAAGCCGCAAATCTGTGAAATTCCCTATGGCGATTTCAATGCATTTGACACTTAGACGATTTTTCATGCGGTTCCGCGCACTTTGTTCCGCGGCCACGGGCCCGCCGTAGCTCGAATCCTGACACATTTTGGCACACATAAACTATAGATACTTGGCTTTCGAATGAGCCCGGGCTCACCTTGTAGAGCCCACTCACCTTGTAGAGGAGACTTGGGGCTCCACGAGGGTGGTAAAAGCTAGTCTCTAGCCCCAAGGGTTCGGGAGATATAGGGCCCCAAAGTCGGTCCACATTCCCTAAGGCGTTTCCTATGTTAAAGTTTCCCTATGGAGATTCCAATGTTAAATGGTCACCGGGACGAGGTCCACTTCTCCCGGTACTGTGTCGCGGCCATAAGTGTGAGCCACACGCCCTTTGGAGAGCTCGTAGAGGAGGAGTGGGGCTCTGCACCAACACCAGAACCGAGTCTCTATCCCTTTTGGTTCGGGAGATATATAGCCGCAAAGTCGGTCCAAATTCCCTATGGCGATTTCAATGCATTCGACACAGTCATTTTCCTGAAAGTTCCCTATGGAGATTCCCATGTCAAATTTTCACCGGGACGAGGCCCACTTCTCCCGGTACTGTGAGCCGGCCATAAGTGTGAGCCACACGCCCTTTGGTGAGCTCGTAGAGGAGGACTTGGGCTCTGCACCAACACCGGAACCGAGTATCTAGCCCGAAAGGCACGCGAGATATGAAGCCGCAAATCTGTGAAATTCCCTAAGGCGATTTCAATGCATTTGACACTTAGACGATTTTTCATGCGGTTCCGCGCACTTTGTTCCGCGGCCACGGGCCCGCCGTAGCTCCAATCCTGACACATTTTGGCACACATAAACTATAGATACTTGGCTTTCGAATGAGCCCGGGCTCACCTTGTAGAGCCCACTCACCTTGTAGAGGAGACTTGGGGCTCCACGAGGGTGGTAAAAGCTAGTCTCTAGCCCCAAGGGTTCGGGAGATATATAGCCGCAAAGTCGGTCCAAATTCCCTATGGCGATTTCAATGCATTCGACACAGTCATTTTCCTGAAAGTTCCCTATGGAGATTCCCATGTTAAATTTTCACCGGGACGAGGCCCACTTCTCCCGGTACTGTGAGCCGGCCATAAGTGTGAGCCACACGCCCTTTGGTGAGCTCGTAGAGGAGGACTTGGGCTCTGCACCAACACCGGAACCGAGTCTCTAGCCCGAAAGGCACGCGAGATATGAAGCCGCAAATCTGTGAAATTCCCTATGGCGATTTCAATGCATTTGACACTTAGACGATTTTTCATGCGGTTCCGCGCACTTTGTTCCGCGGCCACGGGCCCGCCGTAGCTCCAATCCTGACACATTTTGGCACACATAAACTATAGATACTTGGCTTTCGAATGAGCCCGGGCTCACCTTGTAGAGCCCACTCACCTTGTAGAGGAGACTTGGGGCTCCACGAGGGTGGTAAAAGCTAGTCTCTAGCCCCAAGGGTTCGGGAGATATATAGCCGCAAAGTCGGTCCAAATTCCCTATGGCGATTTCAATGCATTCGACACAGTCATTTTCCTGAAAGTTCCCTATGGAGATTCCCATGTTAAATTTTCACCGGGACGAGGTCCACTTCTCCCGGTACTGTGAGCCGGCCATAAGCGTGAGCCACACGCCCTTTGGTGAGCTCGTAGAGGAGGACTTGGGCTCTGCACCAACACCGGAACCGAGTCTCTATCCCTTTTGGTTCGGGAGATATATAGCCGCAAAGTCGGTCCAAATTCCCTATGGCGATTTCAATGCATTCGACACAGTCATTTTCCTGAAAGTTCCCTATGGAGATTCCCATGTTAAATTTTCACCGGGACGAGGCCCACTTCTCCCAGTACTGTGAGCCGGCCATAAGTGTAAGCCACACGCCCTTTGGTGAGCTCGTAGAGGAGGACTTGGGCTCTGCACCAACACCGGAACCGAGTCTCTAGCCCGAAAGGCACGCGAGATATGAAGCCGCAAATCTGTGAAATTCCCTATGGCGATTTCAATGCATTTGACACTTAGACGATTTTTCATGCGGTTCCGCGCACTTTGTTCCGCGGCCACGGGCCCGCCGTAGCTCCAATCCTGACACATTTTGGCACACATAAACTATAGATACTTGGCTTTCGAATGAGCCCGGGCTCACCTTGTAGAGCCCACTCACCTTGTAGAGGAGACTTGGGGCTCCACGAGGGTGGTAAAAGCTAGTCTCTAGCCCCAAGGGTTCGGGAGATATATGGCCCCAAAGTCGGTCCACATTCCCTAAGGCGTTTCCCATGTTAAAGTTTCCCTATGGAGATTCCAATGTTAAATGGTCACCGGGACGAGGTCCACTTCTCCCGGTACTGTGTCGCGGCCATAAGTGTGAGCCACACGTCCTTTGGAGAGCTCGTAGAGGAGGAGTGGGGCTCTGCACCAACACCAGAACCGAGTCTCTATCCCTTTTGGTTCGGGAGATATATAGCCGCAAAGTCGGTCCAAATTCCCTATGGCGATTTCAATGCATTCGACACAGTCATTTTCCTGAAAGTTCCCTATGGAGATTCCCATGTTAAATTTTCACCGGGACGAGGCCCACTTCTCCCGGTACTGTGAGCCGGCCATAAGTGTGAGCCACACGCCCTTTGGTGAGCTCGTAGAGGAGGACTTGGGCTCTGCACCAACACCGGAACCGAGTCTCTAGCCCGAAAGGCACGCGAGATATGAAGCCGCAAATCTGTGAAATTCCCTATGGCGATTTCAATGCATTCGACACTTAGACGATTTTTCATGCGGATCCGCGCACTTTGTTCCGCGGCCACGGGCCCGCCGTAGCTCCAATCCTGACACATTTTGGCACACATAAACTATAGATACTTGGCTTTCGAATGAGCCCGGGCTCACCTTGTAGAGCCCACTCACCTTGTAGAGGAGACTTGGGGCTCCACGAGGGTGGTAAAAGCTAGTCTCTAGCCCCAAGGGTTCGGGAGATATAGGGCCCCAAAGTCGGTCCACATTCCCTAAGGCGTTTCCCATGTTAAAGTTTCCCTATGGAGATTCCAATGTTAAATGGTCACCGGGACGAGGTCCACTTCTCCCGGTACTGTGTCCCGGCCATAAGTGTGAGCCACACGCCCTTTGGAGAGCTCGTAGAGGAGGAGTGGGGCTCATGTTAAATTTTCACCGGGACGAGGCCCACTTCTCCCGGTACTGTGAGCCGGCCATAAGTGTGAGCCACACGCCCTTTGGTGAGCTCGTAGAGGAGGACTTGGGCTCTGCACCAACACCGGAACCGAGTCTCTAGCCCGAAAGGCACGCGAGATATGAAGCCGCAAATCTGTGAAATTCCCTATGGCGATTTCAATGCATTTGACACTTAGACGATTTTTCATGCGGTTCCGCGCACTTTGTTCCGCGGCCACGGGCCCGCCGTAGCTCCAATCCTGACACATTTTGGCACACATAAACTATAGATACTTGGCTTTCGAATGAGCCCGGGCTCACCTTGTAGAGCCCACTCACCTTGTAGAGGAGACTTGGGGCTCCACGAGGGTGGTAAAAGCTAGTCTCTAGCCCCAAGGGTTCGGGAGATATATAGCCGCAAAGTCGGTCCAAATTCCCTATGGCGATTTCAATGCATTCGACACAGTCATTTTCCTGAAAGTTCCCTATGGAGATTCCCATGTTAAATTTTCACCGGGACGAGGCCCACTTCTCCCGGTACTGTGAGCCGGCCATAAGTGTGAGCCACACGCCCTTTGGTGAGCTCGTAGAGGAGGACTTGGGCTCTGCACCAACACCGGAACCGAGTCTCTAGCCCGAAAGGCACGCGAGATATGAAGCCGCAAATCTGTGAAATTCCCTATGGCGATTTCAATGCATTTGACACTTAGACGATTTTTCATGCGGTTCCGCGCACTTTGTTCCGCGGCCACGGGCCCGCCGTAGCTCCAATCCTGACACATTTTGGCACACATAAACTATAGATACTTGGCTTTCGAATGAGCCCGGGCTCACCTTGTAGAGCCCACTCACCTTGTAGAGGAGACTTGGGGCTCCACGAGGGTGGTAAAAGCTAGTCTCTAGCCCCAAGGGTTCGGGAGATATAGGGCCCCAAAGTCGGTCCACATTCCCTAAGGCGTTTCCCATGTTAAAGTTTCCCTATGGAGATTCCAATGTTAAATGGTCACCGGGACGAGGTCCACTTCTCCCGGTACTGTGTCCCGGCCATAAGTGTGAGCCACACGCCCTTTGGAGAGCTCGTAGAGGAGGAGTGGGGCTCATGTTAAATTTTCACCGGGACGAGGCCCACTTCTCCCGGTACTGTGAGCCGGCCATAAGTGTGAGCCACACGCCCTTTGGTGAGCTCGTAGAGGAGGACTTGGGCTCTGCACCAACACCGGAACCGAGTCTCTAGCCCGAAAGGCACGCGAGATATGAAGCCGCAAATCTGTGAAATTCCCTATGGCGATTTCAATGCATTTGACACTTAGACGATTTTTCATGCGGTTCCGCGCACTTTGTTCCGCGGCCACGGGCCCGCCGTAGCTCGAATCCTGACACATTTTGGCACACATAAACTATAGATACTTGGCTTTCGAATGAGCCCGGGCTCACCTTGTAGAGCCCACTCACCTTGTAGAGGAGACTTGGGGCTCCACGAGGGTGGTAAAAGCTAGTCTCTAGCCCCAAGGGTTCGGGAGATATAGGGCCCCAAAGTCGGTCCACATTCCCTAAGGCGTTTCCTATGTTAAAGTTTCCCTATGGAGATTCCAATGTTAAATGGTCACCGGGACGAGGTCCACTTCTCCCGGTACTGTGTCGCGGCCATAAGTGTGAGCCACACGCCCTTTGGAGAGCTCGTAGAGGAGGAGTGGGGCTCTGCACCAACACCAGAACCGAGTCTCTATCCCTTTTGGTTCGGGAGATATATAGCCGCAAAGTCGGTCCAAATTCCCTATGGCGATTTCAATGCATTCGACACAGTCATTTTCCTGAAAGTTCCCTATGGAGATTCCCATGTCAAATTTTCACCGGGACGAGGCCCACTTCTCCCGGTACTGTGAGCCGGCCATAAGTGTGAGCCACACGCCCTTTGGTGAGCTCGTAGAGGAGGACTTGGGCTCTGCACCAACACCGGAACCGAGTATCTAGCCCGAAAGGCACGCGAGATATGAAGCCGCAAATCTGTGAAATTCCCTAAGGCGATTTCAATGCATTTGACACTTAGACGATTTTTCATGCGGTTCCGCGCACTTTGTTCCGCGGCCACGGGCCCGCCGTAGCTCCAATCCTGACACATTTTGGCACACATAAACTATAGATACTTGGCTTTCGAATGAGCCCGGGCTCACCTTGTAGAGCCCACTCACCTTGTAGAGGAGACTTGGGGCTCCACGAGGGTGGTAAAAGCTAGTCTCTAGCCCCAAGGGTTCGGGAGATATATAGCCGCAAAGTCGGTCCAAATTCCCTATGGCGATTTCAATGCATTCGACACAGTCATTTTCCTGAAAGTTCCCTATGGAGATTCCCATGTTAAATTTTCACCGGGACGAGGCCCACTTCTCCCGGTACTGTGAGCCGGCCATAAGTGTGAGCCACACGCCCTTTGGTGAGCTCGTAGAGGAGGACTTGGGCTCTGCACCAACACCGGAACCGAGTCTCTAGCCCGAAAGGCACGCGAGATATGAAGCCGCAAATCTGTGAAATTCCCTATGGCGATTTCAATGCATTCGACACTTAGACGATTTTTCATGCGGATCCGCGCACTTTGTTCCGCGGCCACGGGCCCGCCGTAGCTCCAATCCTGACACATTTTGGCACACATAAACTATAGATACTTGGCTTTCGAATGAGCCCGGGCTCACCTTGTAGAGCCCACTCACCTTGTAGAGGAGACTTGGGGCTCCACGAGGGTGGTAAAAGCTAGTCTCTAGCCCCAAGGGTTCGGGAGATATAGGGCCCCAAAGTCGGTCCACATTCCCTAAGGCGTTTCCCATGTTAAAGTTTCCCTATGGAGATTCCAATGTTAAATGGTCACCGGGACGAGGTCCACTTCTCCCGGTACTGTGTCCCGGCCATAAGTGTGAGCCACACGCCCTTTGGAGAGCTCGTAGAGGAGGAGTGGGGCTCATGTTAAATTTTCACCGGGACGAGGCCCACTTCTCCCGGTACTGTGAGCCGGCCATAAGTGTGAGCCACACGCCCTTTGGTGAGCTCGTAGAGGAGGACTTGGGCTCTGCACCAACACCGGAACCGAGTCTCTAGCCCGAAAGGCACGCGAGATATGAAGCCGCAAATCTGTGAAATTCCCTATGGCGATTTCAATGCATTTGACACTTAGACGATTTTTCATGCGGTTCCGCGCACTTTGTTCCGCGGCCACGGGCCCGCCGTAGCTCCAATCCTGACACATTTTGGCACACATAAACTATAGATACTTGGCTTTCGAATGAGCCCGGGCTCACCTTGTAGAGCCCACTCACCTTGTAGAGGAGACTTGGGGCTCCACGAGGGTGGTAAAAGCTAGTCTCTAGCCCCAAGGGTTCGGGAGATATATAGCCGCAAAGTCGGTCCAAATTCCCTATGGCGATTTCAATGCATTCGACACAGTCATTTTCCTGAAAGTTCCCTATGGAGATTCCCATGTTAAATTTTCACCGGGACGAGGCCCACTTCTCCCGGTACTGTGAGCCGGCCATAAGTGTGAGCCACACGCCCTTTGGTGAGCTCGTAGAGGAGGACTTGGGCTCTGCACCAACACCGGAACCGAGTCTCTAGCCCGAAAGGCACGCGAGATATGAAGCCGCAAATCTGTGAAATTCCCTATGGCGATTTCAATGCATTTGACACTTAGACGATTTTTCATGCGGTTCCGCGCACTTTGTTCCGCGGCCACGGGCCCGCCGTAGCTCCAATCCTGACACATTTTGGCACACATAAACTATAGATACTTGGCTTTCGAATGAGCCCGGGCTCACCTTGTAGAGCCCACTCACCTTGTAGAGGAGACTTGGGGCTCCACGAGGGTGGTAAAAGCTAGTCTCTAGCCCCAAGGGTTCGGGAGATATATAGCCGCAAAGTCGGTCCAAATTCCCTATGGCGATTTCAATGCATTCGACACAGTCATTTTCCTGAAAGTTCCCTATGGAGATTCCCATGTTAAATTTTCACCGGGACGAGGTCCACTTCTCCCGGTACTGTGAGCCGGCCATAAGTGTGAGCCACACGCCCTTTGGTGAGCTCGTAGAGGAGGACTTGGGCTCTGCACCAACACCGGAACCGAGTCTCTAGCCCGAAAGGCACGCGAGATATGAAGCCGCAAATCTGTGAAATTCCCTATGGCGATTTCAATGCATTCGACACTTAGACGATTTTTCATGCGGATCCGCGCACTTTGTTCCGCGGCCACGGGCCCGCCGTAGCTCCAATCCTGACACATTTTGGCACACATAAACTATAGATACTTGGCTTTCGAATGAGCCCGGGCTCACCTTGTAGAGCCCACTCACCTTGTAGAGGAGACTTGGGGCTCCACGAGGGTGGTAAAAGCTAGTCTCTAGCCCCAAGGGTTCGGGAGATATAGGGCCCCAAAGTCGGTCCACATTCCCTAAGGCGTTTCCCATGTTAAAGTTTCCCTATGGAGATTCCAATGTTAAATGGTCACCGGGACGAGGTCCACTTCTCCCGGTACTGTGTCCCGGCCATAAGTGTGAGCCACACGCCCTTTGGAGAGCTCGTAGAGGAGGAGTGGGGCTCATGTTAAATTTTCACCGGGACGAGGCCCACTTCTCCCGGTACTGTGAGCCGGCCATAAGTGTGAGCCACACGCCCTTTGGTGAGCTCGTAGAGGAGGACTTGGGCTCTGCACCAACACCGGAACCGAGTCTCTAGCCCGAAAGGCACGCGAGATATGAAGCCGCAAATCTGTGAAATTCCCTATGGCGATTTCAATGCATTTGACACTTAGACGATTTTTCATGCGGTTCCGCGCACTTTGTTCCGCGGCCACGGGCCCGCCGTAGCTCCAATCCTGACACATTTTGGCACACATAAACTATAGATACTTGGCTTTCGAATGAGCCCGGGCTCACCTTGTAGAGCCCACTCACCTTGTAGAGGAGACTTGGGGCTCCACGAGGGTGGTAAAAGCTAGTCTCTAGCCCCAAGGGTTCGGGAGATATATAGCCGCAAAGTCGGTCCAAATTCCCTATGGCGATTTCAATGCATTCGACACAGTCATTTTCCTGAAAGTTCCCTATGGAGATTCCCATGTTAAATTTTCACCGGGACGAGGCCCACTTCTCCCGGTACTGTGAGCCGGCCATAAGTGTGAGCCACACGCCCTTTGGTGAGCTCGTAGAGGAGGACTTGGGCTCTGCACCAACACCGGAACCGAGTCTCTAGCCCGAAAGGCACGCGAGATATGAAGCCGCAAATCTGTGAAATTCCCTATGGCGATTTCAATGCATTTGACACTTAGACGATTTTTCATGCGGTTCCGCGCACTTTGTTCCGCGGCCACGGGCCCGCCGTAGCTCCAATCCTGACACATTTTGGCACACATAAACTATAGATACTTGGCTTTCGAATGAGCCCGGGCTCACCTTGTAGAGCCCACTCACCTTGTAGAGGAGACTTGGGGCTCCACGAGGGTGGTAAAAGCTAGTCTCTAGCCCCAAGGGTTCGGGAGATATATAGCCGCAAAGTCGGTCCAAATTCCCTATGGCGATTTCAATGCATTCGACACAGTCATTTTCCTGAAAGTTCCCTATGGAGATTCCCATGTTAAATTTTCACCGGGACGAGGTCCACTTCTCCCGGTACTGTGAGCCGGCCATAAGTGTGAGCCACACGCCCTTTGGTGAGCTCGTAGAGGAGGACTTGGGCTCTGCACCAACACCGGAACCGAGTCTCTATCCCTTTTGGTTCGGGAGATATATAGCCGCAAAGTCGGTCCAAATTCCCTATGGCGATTTCAATGCATTCGACACAGTCATTTTCCTGAAAGTTCCCTATGGAGATTCCCATGTTAAATTTTCACCGGGACGAGGCCCACTTCTCCCAGTACTGTGAGCCGGCCATAAGTGTAAGCCACACGCCCTTTGGTGAGCTCGTAGAGGAGGACTTGGGCTCTGCACCAACACCGGAACCGAGTCTCTAGCCCGAAAGGCACGCGAGATATGAAGCCGCAAATCTGTGAAATTCCCTATGGCGATTTCAATGCATTTGACACTTAGACGATTTTTCATGCGGTTCCGCGCACTTTGTTCCGCGGCCACGGGCCCGCCGTAGCTCCAATCCTGACACATTTTGGCACACATAAACTATAGATACTTGGCTTTCGAATGAGCCCGGGCTCACCTTGTAGAGCCCACTCACCTTGTAGAGGAGACTTGGGGCTCCACGAGGGTGGTAAAAGCTAGTCTCTAGCCCCAAGGGTTCGGGAGATATAGGGCCCCAAAGTCGGTCCACATTCCCTAAGGCGTTTCCCATGTTAAAGTTTCCCTATGGAGATTCCAATGTTAAATGGTCACCGGGACGAGGTCCACTTCTCCCGGTACTGTGTCGCGGCCATAAGTGTGAGCCACACGCCCTTTGGAGAGCTCGTAGAGGAGGAGTGGGGCTCTGCACCAACACCAGAACCGAGTCTCTATCCCTTTTGGTTCGGGAGATATATAGCCGCAAAGTCGGTCCAAATTCCCTATGGCGATTTCAATGCATTCGACACAGTCATTTTCCTGAAAGTTCCCTATGGAGATTCCCATGTTAAATTTTCACCGGGACGAGGCCCACTTCTCCCGGTACTGTGAGCCGGCCATAAGTGTGAGCCACACGCCCTTTGGTGAGCTCGTAGAGGAGGACTTGGGCTCTGCACCAACACCGGAACCGAGTCTCTAGCCCGAAAGGCACGCGAGATATGAAGCCGCAAATCTGTGAAATTCCCTATGGCGATTTCAATGCATTCGACACTTAGACGATTTTTCATGCGGATCCGCGCACTTTGTTCCGCGGCCACGGGCCCGCCGTAGCTCCAATCCTGACACATTTTGGCACACATAAACTATAGATACTTGGCTTTCGAATGAGCCCGGGCTCACCTTGTAGAGCCCACTCACCTTGTAGAGGAGACTTGGGGCTCCACGAGGGTGGTAAAAGCTAGTCTCTAGCCCCAAGGGTTCGGGAGATATAGGGCCCCAAAGTCGGTCCACATTCCCTAAGGCGTTTCCCATGTTAAAGTTTCCCTATGGAGATTCCAATGTTAAATGGTCACCGGGACGAGGTCCACTTCTCCCGGTACTGTGTCCCGGCCATAAGTGTGAGCCACACGCCCTTTGGAGAGCTCGTAGAGGAGGAGTGGGGCTCATGTTAAATTTTCACCGGGACGAGGCCCACTTCTCCCGGTACTGTGAGCCGGCCATAAGTGTGAGCCACACGCCCTTTGGTGAGCTCGTAGAGGAGGACTTGGGCTCTGCACCAACACCGGAACCGAGTCTCTAGCCCGAAAGGCACGCGAGATATGAAGCCGCAAATCTGTGAAATTCCCTATGGCGATTTCAATGCATTTGACACTTAGACGATTTTTCATGCGGTTCCGCGCACTTTGTTCTGCGGCCACGGGCCCGCCGTAGCTCCAATCCTGACACATTTTGGCACACATAAACTATAGATACTTGGCTTTCGAATGAGCCCGGGCTCACCTTGTAGAGCCCACTCACCTTGTAGAGGAGACTTGGGGCTCCACGAGGGTGGTAAAAGCTAGTCTCTAGCCCCAAGGGTTCGGGAGATATAGGGCCCCAAAGTCGGTCCACATTCCCTAAGGCGTTTCCCATGTTAAAGTTTCCCTATGGAGATTCCAATGTTAAATGGTCACCGGGACGAGGTCCACTTCTCCCGGTACTGTGTCGCGGCCATAAGTGTGAGCCACACGCCCTTTAGAGAGCTCGTAGAGGAGGAGTGGGGCTCTGCAACAACACCAGAACCGAGTCTCTATCCCTTTTGGTTCGGGAGATATATAGCCGCAAAGTCGGTCCAAATTCCCTATGGCGATTTCAATGCATTCGACACAGTCATTTTCCTGAAAGTTCCCTATGGAGATTCCCATGTTAAATTTTCACCGGGACGAGGCCCACTTCTCCCGGTACTGTGAGCCGGCCATAAGTGTGAGCCACACGCCCTTTGGTGAGCTCGTAGAGGAGGACTTGGGCTCTGCACCAACACCGGAACCGAGTCTCTAGCCCGAAAGGCACGCGAGATATGAAGCCGCAAATCTGTGAAATTCCCTATGGCGATTTCAATGCATTCGACACTTAGACGATTTTTCATGCGGATCCGCGCACTTTGTTCCGCGGCCACGGGCCCGCCGTAGCTCCAATCCTGACACATTTTGGCACACATAAACTATAGATACTTGGCTTTCGAATGAGCCCGGGCTCACCTTGTAGAGCCCACTCACCTTGTAGAGGAGACTTGGGGCTCCACGAGGGTGGTAAAAGCTAGTCTCTAGCCCCAAGGGTTCGGGAGATATAGGGCCCCAAAGTCGGTCCACATTCCCTAAGGCGTTTCCCATGTTAAAGTTTCCCTATGGAGATTCCAATGTTAAATGGTCACCGGGACGAGGTCCACTTCTCCCGGTACTGTGTCGCGGCCATAAGTGTGAGCCACACGCCCTTTGGAGAGCTCGTAGAGGAGGAGTGGGGCTCTGCACCAACACCAGAACCGAGTCTCTATCCCTTTTGGTTCGGGAGATATATAGCCGCAAAGTCGGTCCAAATTCCCTATGGCGATTTCAATGCATTCGACACAGTCATTTTCCTGAAAGTTCCCTATGGAGATTCCCATGTTAAATTTTCACCGGGACGAGGCCCACTTCTCCCGGTACTGTGAGCCGGCCATAAGTGTGAGCCACACGCCCTTTGGTGAGCTCGTAGAGGAGGACTTGGGCTCTGCACCAACACCGGAACCGAGTCTCTAGCCCGAAAGGCACGCGAGATATGAAGCCGCAAATCTGTGAAATTCCCTATGGCGATTTCAATGCATTCGACACTTAGACGATTTTTCATGCGGATCCGCGCACTTTGTTCCGCGGCCACGGGCCCGCCGTAGCTCCAATCCTGACACATTTTGGCACACATAAACTATAGATACTTGGCTTTCGAATGAGCCCGGGCTCACCTTGTAGAGCCCACTCACCTTGTAGAGGAGACTTGGGGCTCCACGAGGGTGGTAAAAGCTAGTCTCTAGCCCCAAGGGTTCGGGAGATATAGGGCCCCAAAGTCGGTCCACATTCCCTAAGGCGTTTCCCATGTTAAAGTTTCCCTATGGAGATTCCAATGTTAAATGGTCACCGGGACGAGGTCCACTTCTCCCGGTACTGTGTCCCGGCCATAAGTGTGAGCCACACGCCCTTTGGAGAGCTCGTAGAGGAGGAGTGGGGCTCATGTTAAATTTTCACCGGGACGAGGCCCACTTCTCCCGGTACTGTGAGCCGGCCATAAGTGTGAGCCACACGCCCTTTGGTGAGCTCGTAGAGGAGGACTTGGGCTCTGCACCAACACCGGAACCGAGTCTCTAGCCCGAAAGGCACGCGAGATATGAAGCCGCAAATCTGTGAAATTCCCTATGGCGATTTCAATGCATTTGACACTTAGACGATTTTTCATGCGGTTCCGCGCACTTTGTTCTGCGGCCACGGGCCCGCCGTAGCTCCAATCCTGACACATTTTGGCACACATAAACTATAGATACTTGGCTTTCGAATGAGCCCGGGCTCACCTTGTAGAGCCCACTCACCTTGTAGAGGAGACTTGGGGCTCCACGAGGGTGGTAAAAGCTAGTCTCTAGCCCCAAGGGTTCGGGAGATATAGGGCCCCAAAGTCGGTCCACATTCCCTAAGGCGTTTCCCATGTTAAAGTTTCCCTATGGAGATTCCAATGTTAAATGGTCACCGGGACGAGGTCCACTTCTCCCGGTACTGTGTCGCGGCCATAAGTGTGAGCCACACGCCCTTTAGAGAGCTCGTAGAGGAGGAGTGGGGCTCTGCAACAACACCAGAACCGAGTCTCTATCCCTTTTGGTTCGGGAGATATATAGCCGCAAAGTCGGTCCAAATTCCCTATGGCGATTTCAATGCATTCGACACAGTCATTTTCCTGAAAGTTCCCTATGGAGATTCCCATGTTAAATTTTCACCGGGACGAGGCCCACTTCTCCCGGTACTGTGAGCCGGCCATAAGTGTGAGCCACACGCCCTTTGGTGAGCTCGTAGAGGAGGACTTGGGCTCTGCACCAACACCGGAACCGAGTCTCTAGCCCGAAAGGCACGCGAGATATGAAGCCGCAAATCTGTGAAATTCCCTATGGCGATTTCAATGCATTCGACACTTAGACGATTTTTCATGCGGATCCGCGCACTTTGTTCCGCGGCCACGGGCCCGCCGTAGCTCCAATCCTGACACATTTTGGCACACATAAACTATAGATACTTGGCTTTCGAATGAGCCCGGGCTCACCTTGTAGAGCCCACTCACCTTGTAGAGGAGACTTGGGGCTCCACGAGGGTGGTAAAAGCTAGTCTCTAGCCCCAAGGGTTCGGGAGATATAGGGCCCCAAAGTCGGTCCACATTCCCTAAGGCGTTTCCCATGTTAAAGTTTCCCTATGGAGATTCCAATGTTAAATGGTCACCGGGACGAGGTCCACTTCTCCCGGTACTGTGTCCCGGCCATAAGTGTGAGCCACACGCCCTTTGGAGAGCTCGTAGAGGAGGAGTGGGGCTCATGTTTAATTTTCACCGGGACGAGGCCCACTTCTCCCGGTACTATGAGCCGGCCATAAGTGTGAGCCACACGCCCTTTGGTGAGCTCGTAGAGGAGGACTTGGGCTCTGCACCAACACCGGAACCGAGTCTCTAGCCCGAAAGGCACGCGAGATATGAAGCCGCAAATCTGTGAAATTCCCTATGGCGATTTCAATGCATTTGACACTTAGACGATTTTTCATGCGGTTCCGCGCACTTTGTTCCGCGGCCACGGGCCCGCCGTAGCTCCAATCCTGACACATTTTGGCACACATAAACTATAGATACTTGGCTTTCGAATGAGCCCGGGCTCACCTTGTAGAGCCCACTCACCTTGTAGAGGAGACTTGGGGCTCCACGAGGGTGGTAAAAGCTAGTCTCTAGCCCCAAGGGTTCGGGAGATATAGGGCCCCAAAGTCGGTCCACATTCCCTAAGGCGTTTCCCATGTTAAAGTTTCCCTATGGAGATTCCAATGTTAAATGGTCACCGGGACGAGGTCCACTTCTCCCGGTACTGTGTCGCGGCCATAAGTGTGAGCCACACGCCCTTTGGAGAGCTCGTAGAGGAGGAGTGGGGCTCTGCACCAACACCAGAACCGAGTCTCTATCCCTTTTGGTTCGGGAGATATATAGCCGCAAAGTCGGTCCAAATTCCCTATGGCGATTTCAATGCATTCGACACAGTCATTTTCCTGAAAGTTCCCTATGGAGATTCCCATGTCAAATTTTCACCGGGACGAGGCCCACTTCTCCCGGTACTGTGAGCCGGCCATAAGTGTGAGCCACACGCCCTTTGGTGAGCTCGTAGAGGAGGACTTGGGCTCTGCACCAACACCGGAACCGAGTCTCTAGCCCGAAAGGCACGCGAGATATGAAGCCGCAAATCTGTGAAATTCCCTAAGGCGATTTCAATGCATTTGACACTTAGACGATTTTTCATGCGGTTCCGCGCACTTTGTTCCGCGGCCACGGGCCCGCCGTAGCTCCAATCCTGACACATTTTGGCACACATAAACTATAGATACTTGGCTTTCGAATGAGCCCGGGCTCACCTTGTAGAGCCCACTCACCTTGTAGAGGAGACTTGGGGCTCCACGAGGGTGGTAAAAGCTAGTCTCTAGCCCCAAGGGTTCGGGAGATATAGGGCCCCAAAGTCGGTCCACATTCCCTAAGGCGTTTCCCATGTTAAAGTTTCCCTATGGAGATTCCAATGTTAAATGGTCACCGGGACGAGGTCCACTTCTCCCGGTACTGTGTCCCGGCCATAAGTGTGAGCCACACGCCCTTTGGAGAGCTCGTAGAGGAGGAGTGGGGCTCATGTTTAATTTTCACCGGGACGAGGCCCACTTCTCCCGGTACTGTGAGCCGGCCATAAGTGTGAGCCACACGCCCTTTGGTGAGCTCGTAGAGGAGGACTTGGGCTCTGCACCAACACCGGAACCGAGTCTCTAGCCCGAAAGGCACGCGAGATATGAAGCCGCAAATCTGTGAAATTCCCTATGGCGATTTCAATGCATTTGACAGACGATTTTTCATGCGGTTCCGCGCACTTTGTTCCGCGGCCACGGGCCCGCCGTAGCTCCAATCCTGACACATTTTGGCACACATAAACTATAGATACTTGGCTTTCGAATGAGCCCGGGCTCACCTTGTAGAGCCCACTCACCTTGTAGAGGAGACTTGGGGCTCCACGAGGGTGGTAAAAGCTAGTCTCTAGCCCCAAGGGTTCGGGAGATATAGGGCCCCAAAGTCGGTCCACATTCCCTAAGGCGTTTCCCATGTTAAAGTTTCCCTATGGAGATTCCAATGTTAAATGGTCACCGGGACGAGGTCCACTTCTCCCGGTACTGTGTCGCGGCCATAAGTGTGAGCCACACGCCCTTTGGTGAGCTCGTAGAGGAGGACTTGGGCTCTGCACCAACACCGGAACCGAGTCTCTAGCCCGAAAGGCACGCGAGATATGAAGCCGCAAATCTGTGAAATTCCCTAAGGCGATTTCAATGCATTTGACACTTAGACGATTTTTCATGCGGTTCCGCGCACTTTGTTCCGCGGCCACGGGCCCGCCGTAGCTCCAATCCTGACACATTTTGGCACACATAAACTATAGATACTTGGCTTTCGAATGAGCCCGGGCTCACCTTGTAGAGCCCACTCACCTTGTAGAGGAGACTTGGGGCTCCACGAGGGTGGTAAAAGCTAGTCTCTAGCCCCAAGGGTTCGGGAGATATAGGGCCCCAAAGTCGGTCCACATTCCCTAAGGCGTTTCCCATGTTAAAGTTTCCCTATGGAGATTCCAATGTTAAATGGTCACCGGGACGAGGTCCACTTCTCCCGGTACTGTGTCCCGGCCATAAGTGTGAGCCACACGCCCTTTGGAGAGCTCGTAGAGGAGGAGTGGGGCTCATGTTTAATTTTCACCGGGACGAGGCCCACTTCTCCCGGTACTGTGAGCCGGCCATAAGTGTGAGCCACACGCCCTTTGGTGAGCTCGTAGAGGAGGACTTGGGCTCTGCACCAACACCGGAACCGAGTCTCTAGCCCGAAAGGCACGCGAGATATGAAGCCGCAAATCTGTGAAATTCCCTATGGCGATTTCAATGCATTTGACACTTAGACGATTTTTCATGCGGTTCCGCGCACTTTGTTCCGCGGCCACGGGCCCGCCGTAGCTCCAATCCTGACACATTTTGGCACACATAAACTATAGATACTTGGCTTTCGAATGAGCCCGGGCTCACCTTGTAGAGCCCACTCACCTTGTAGAGGAGACTTGGGGCTCCACGAGGGTGGTAAAAGCTAGTCTCTAGCCCCAAGGGTTCGGGAGATATAGGGCCCCAAAGTCGGTCCACATTCCCTAAGGCGTTTCCCATGTTAAAGTTTCCCTATGGAGATTCCAATGTTAAATGGTCACCGGGACGAGGTCCACTTCTCCCGGTACTGTGTCGCGGCCATAAGTGTGAGCCACACGCCCTTTGGAGAGCTCGTAGAGGAGGAGTGGGGCTCTGCACCAACACCAGAACCGAGTCTCTATCCCTTTTGGTTCGGGAGATATATAGCCGCAAAGTCGGTCCAAATTCCCTATGGCGATTTCAATGCATTCGACACAGTCATTTTCCTGAAAGTTCCCTATGGAGATTCCCATGTCAAATTTTCACCGGGACGAGGCCCACTTCTCCCGGTACTGTGAGCCGGCCATAAGTGTGAGCCACACGCCCTTTGGTGAGCTCGTAGAGGAGGACTTGGGCTCTGCACCAACACCGGAACCGAGTCTCTAGCCCGAAAGGCACGCGAGATATGAAGCCGCAAATCTGTGAAATTCCCTAAGGCGATTTCAATGCATTTGACACTTAGACGATTTTTCATGCGGTTCCGCGCACTTTGTTCCGCGGCCACGGGCCCGCCGTAGCTCCAATCCTGACACATTTTGGCACACATAAACTATAGATACTTGGCTTTCGAATGAGCCCGGGCTCACCTTGTAGAGCCCACTCACCTTGTAGAGGAGACTTGGGGCTCCACGAGGGTGGTAAAAGCTAGTCTCTAGCCCCAAGGGTTCGGGAGATATAGGGCCCCAAAGTCGGTCCACATTCCCTAAGGCGTTTCCCATGTTAAAGTTTCCCTATGGAGATTCCAATGTTAAATGGTCACCGGGACGAGGTCCACTTCTCCCGGTACTGTGTCCCGGCCATAAGTGTGAGCCACACGCCCTTTGGAGAGCTCGTAGAGGAGGAGTGGGGCTCATGTTTAATTTTCACCGGGACGAGGCCCACTTCTCCCGGTACTGTGAGCCGGCCATAAGTGTGAGCCACACGCCCTTTGGTGAGCTCGTAGAGGAGGACTTGGGCTCTGCACCAACACCGGAACCGAGTCTCTAGCCCGAAAGGCACGCGAGATATGAAGCCGCAAATCTGTGAAATTCCCTATGGCGATTTCAATGCATTTGACACTTAGACGATTTTTCATGCGGTTCCGCGCACTTTGTTCCGCGGCCACGGGCCCGCCGTAGCTCCAATCCTGACACATTTTGGCACACATAAACTATAGATACTTGGCTTTCGAATGAGCCCGGGCTCACCTTGTAGAGCCCACTCACCTTGTAGAGGAGACTTGGGGCTCCACGAGGGTGGTAAAAGCTAGTCTCTAGCCCCAAGGGTTCGGGAGATATAGGGCCCCAAAGTCGGTCCACATTCCCTAAGGCGTTTCCCATGTTAAAGTTTCCCTATGGAGATTCCAATGTTAAATGGTCACCGGGACGAGGTCCACTTCTCCCGGTACTGTGTCGCGGCCATAAGTGTGAGCCACACGCCCTTTGGTGAGCTCGTAGAGGAGGACTTGGGCTCTGCACCAACACCGGAACCGAGTCTCTAGCCCGAAAGGCACGCGAGATATGAAGCCGCAAATCTGTGAAATTCCCTAAGGCGATTTCAATGCATTTGACACTTAGACGATTTTTCATGCGGTTCCGCGCACTTTGTTCCGCGGCCACGGGCCCGCCGTAGCTCCAATCCTGACACATTTTGGCACACATAAACTATAGATACTTGGCTTTCGAATGAGCCCGGGCTCACCTTGTAGAGCCCACTCACCTTGTAGAGGAGACTTGGGGCTCCACGAGGGTGGTAAAAGCTAGTCTCTAGCCCCAAGGGTTCGGGAGATATAGGGCCCCAAAGTCGGTCCACATTCCCTAAGGCGTTTCCCATGTTAAAGTTTCCCTATGGAGATTCCAATGTTAAATGGTCACCGGGACGAGGTCCACTTCTCCCGGTACTGTGTCCCGGCCATAAGTGTGAGCCACACGCCCTTTGGAGAGCTCGTAGAGGAGGAGTGGGGCTCATGTTTAATTTTCACCGGGACGAGGCCCACTTCTCCCGGTACTGTGAGCCGGCCATAAGTGTGAGCCACACGCCCTTTGGTGAGCTCGTAGAGGAGGACTTGGGCTCTGCACCAACACCGGAACCGAGTCTCTAGCCCGAAAGGCACGCGAGATATGAAGCCGCAAATCTGTGAAATTCCCTATGGCGATTTCAATGCATTTGACACTTAGACGATTTTTCATGCGGTTCCGCGCACTTTGTTCCGCGGCCACGGGCCCGCCGTAGCTCCAATCCTGACACATTTTGGCACACATAAACTATAGATACTTGGCTTTCGAATGAGCCCGGGCTAACCTTGTAGAGCCCACTCACCTTGTAGAGGAGACTTGGGGCTCCACGAGGGTGGTAAAAGCTAGTCTCTAGCCCCAAGGGTTCGGGAGATATAGGGCCCCAAAGTCGGTCCACATTCCCTAAGGCGTTTCCCATGTTAAAGTTTCCCTATGGAGATTCCAATGTTAAATGGTCACCGGGACGAGGTCCACTTCTCCCGGTACTGTGTCGCGGCCATAAGTGTGAGCCACACGCCCTTTGGAGAGCTCGTAGAGGAGGAGTGGGGCTCTGCACCAACACCAGAACCGAGTCTCTATCCCTTTTGGTTCGGGAGATATATAGCCGCAAAGTCGGTCCAAATTCCCTATGGCGATTTCAATGCATTCGACACAGTCATTTTCCTGAAAGTTCCCTATGGAGATTCCCATGTCAAATTTTCACCGGGACGAGGCCCACTTCTCCCGGTACTGTGAGCCGGCCATAAGTGTGAGCCACACGCCCTTTGGTGAGCTCGTAGAGGAGGACTTGGGCTCTGCACCAACACCGGAACCGAGTCTCTAGCCCGAAAGGCACGCGAGATATGAAGCCGCAAATCTGTGAAATTCCCTAAGGCGATTTCAATGCATTTGACACTTAGACGATTTTTCATGCGGTTCCGCGCACTTTGTTCCGCGGCCACGGGCCCGCCGTAGCTCCAATCCTGACACATTTTGGCACACATAAACTATAGATACTTGGCTTTCGAATGAGCCTGGGCTCACCTTGTAGAGCCCACTCACCCTGTAGAGGAGACTTGGGGCTCCACGAGGGTGGTAAAAGCTAGTCTCTAGCCCCAAGGGTTCGGGAGATATAGGGCCCCAAAGTCGGTCCACATTCCCTAAGGCGTTTCCCATGTTAAAGTTTCCCTATGGAGATTCCAATGTTAAATGGTCACCGGGACGAGGTCCACTTCTCCCGGTACTGTGTCGCGGCCATGAGTGTGAGCCACACGCCCTTTGGAGAGCTCGTAGAGGAGGAGTGGGACTCTGCACCAACACCAGAACTGAGTCTCTATCCCTTTTGGTTCGGGAGATATATAGCCGCAAAGTCGGTCCAAATTCCCTATGGCGATTTCAATGCATTCGACACAGTCATTTTCCTGAAAGTTCCCTATGGAGATTCCCATGTTAAATTTTCACCGGGACGAGGCCCACTTCTTCCGGTACTGTGAGCCGGCCATAAGTGTGAGCCACACTCCCTTTGGTGAGCTCGTAGAGGAGGACTTGGGCTCTGCACCAACACCGGAACCGAGTCTCTAGCCCGAAAGGCACGCGAGATATGAAGCCGCAAATCTGTGAAATTCCCTATGGCGATTTCAATGCATTCGACACTTAGACGATTTTTCATGCGGATCCGCGCACTTTGTTCCGCGGCCACGGGCCCGCCGTAGCTCCAATCCTGACACATTTTGGCACACATAAACTATAGATACTTGGCTTTCAAATGAGCCCGGGCTCACCTTGTAGAGCCCACTCACCCTGTAGAGGAGACTTGGGGCTCCACGAGGGTGGTAAAAGCTAGTCTCTAGCCCCAAGGGTTCGGGAGATATAGGGCCCCAAAGTCGGTCCACATTCCCTAAGGCGTTTCCCATGTTAAAGTTTCCCTATGGAGATTCCAATGTTAAATGGTCACCGGGACGAGGTCCACTTCTCCCGGTACTGTGTCGCGGCCATGAGTGTGAGCCACACGCCCTTTGGAGAGCTCGTAGAGGAGGAGTGGGACTCTGCACCAACACCAGAACTGAGTCTCTATCCCTTTTGGTTCGGGAGATATATAGCCGCAAAGTCGGTCCAAATTCCCTATGGCGATTTCAATGCATTCGACACAGTCATTTTCCTGAAAGTTCCCTATGGAGATTCCCATGTTAAATTTTCACCGGGACGAGGCCCACTTCTTCCGGTACTGTGAGCCGGCCATAAGTGTGAGCCACACTCCCTTTGGTGAGCTCGTAGAGGAGGACTTGGGCTCTGCACCAACACCGGAACCGAGTCTCTAGCCCGAAAGGCACGCGAGATATGAAGCCGCAAATCTGTGAAATTCCCTATGGCGATTTCAATGCATTCGACACTTAGACGATTTTTCATGCGGATCCGCGCACTTTGTTCCGCGGCCACGGGCCCGCCGTAGCTCCAATCCTGACACATTTTGGCACACATAAACTATAGATACTTGGCTTTCAAATGAGCCCGGGCTCACCTTGTAGAGCCCACTCACCTTGTAGAGGAGACTTGGGGCTCCACGAGGGTGGTAAAAGCTAGTCTCTAGCCCCAAGGGTTCGGGAGATATAGGGCCCCAAAGTCGGTCCACATTCCCTAAGGCGTTTCCCATGTTAAAGTTTCCCTATGGAGATTCCAATGTTAAATGGTCACCGGGACGAGGTCCACTTCTCCCGGTACTGTGTCCCGGCCATAAGTGTGAGCCACACGCCCTTTGGAGAGCTCGTAGAGGAGGAGTGGGGCTCATGTTAAATTTTCACCGGGACGAGGCCCACTTCTCCCGGTACTGTGAGCCGGCCATAAGTGTGAGCCACACGCCCTTTGGTGAGCTCGTAGAGGAGGACTTGGGCTCTGCACCAACACCGGAACCGAGTCTCTAGCCCGAAAGGCACGCGAGATATGAAGCCGCAAATCTGTGAAATTCCCTAAGGCGATTTCAATGCATTTGACACTTAGACGATTTTTCATGCGGTTCCGCGCACTTTGTTCCGCGGCCACGGGCCCGCCGTAGCTCCAATCCTGACACATTTTGGCACACATAAACTATAGATACTTGGCTTTCGAATGAGCCTGGGCTCACCTTGTAGAGCCCACTCACCCTGTAGAGGAGACTTGGGGCTCCACGAGGGTGGTAAAAGCTAGTCTCTAGCCCCAAGGGTTCGGGAGATATAGGGCCCCAAAGTCGGTCCACATTCCCTAAGGCGTTTCCCATGTTAAAGTTTCCCTATGGAGATTCCAATGTTAAATGGTCACCGGGACGAGGTCCACTTCTCCCGGTACTGTGTCGCGGCCATGAGTGTGAGCCACACGCCTTTTGGAGAGCTCGTAGAGGAGGAGTGGGGCTCTGCACCAACACCAGAACCGAGTCTCTATCCCTTTTGGTTCGGGAGATATAGAGCCGCAAAGTGGGTCCAAATTCCCTATGGCGATTTCAATGCATTCGACACAGTCATTTTCCTGAAAGTTCCCTATGGAGATTCCCATGTTAAATTTTCACCGGGACGAGGCCCACTTCTCCCGGTACTCTGAGCCGGCCATAAGTGTGAGCCACACGCCCTTTGGTGAGCTCGTAGAGGAGGACTTGGGCTCTGCACCAACACCGGAACCGAGTCTCTAGCCCGAAAGGCACGCGAGATATGAAGCCGCAAATCTGTGAAATTCCCTATGGCGATTTCAATGCATTTGACACTTAGACGATTTTTCATGCGGTTCCGCGCACTTTGTTCCGCGGCCACGGGCCCGCCGTAGCTCCAATCCTGACACATTTTGGCACACATAAACTATAGATACTTGGCTTTCGAATGAGCCCGGGCTCACCTTGTAGAGCCCACTCACCTTGTAGAGGAGACTTGGGGCTCCACGAGGGTGGTAAAAGCTAGTCTCTAGCCCCAAGGGTTCGGGAGATATAGGGCCCCAAAGTCGGTCCACATTCCCTAAGGCGTTTCCCATGTTAAAGTTTCCCTATGGAGATTCCAATGTTAAATGGTCACCGGGACGAGGCCCACTTCTCCCGGTACTGTGAGCCGGCCATAAGTGTGAGCCACACGCCCTTTGGAGAGCTCGTAGAGGAGGAGTGGGGCTTATGTTAAATTTTCACCGGGACGAGGCCCACTTCTCCCGGTACTGTGAGCCGGCCATAAGTGTGAGCCACACGCCCTTTGGTGAGCTCGTAGAGGAGGACTTGGGCTCTGCACCAACACCGGAACCGAGTCTCTAGCCCGAAAGGCACGCGAGATATGAAGCCGCAAATCTGTGAAATTCCCTATGGCGATTTCAATGCATTTGACACTTAGACGATTTTTCATGCGGTTCCGCGCACTTTGTTCCGCGGCCACGGGCCCGCCGTAGCTCGAATCCTGACACATTTTGGCACACATAAACTATAGATACTTGGCTTTCGAATGAGCCCGGGCTCACCTTGTAGAGCCCACTCACCTTGTAGAGGAGACTTGGGGCTCCACGAGGGTGGTAAAAGCTAGTCTCTAGCCCCAAGGGTTCGGGAGATATAGGGCCCCAAAGTCGGTCCACAATCCCTCAGGCGTTTCCCATGTTAAAGTTTCCCTATGGAGATTCCAATGTTAAATGGTCACCGGGACGAGGTCCACTTCTCCCGGTACTGTGTCGCGGCCATAAGTGTGAGCCACACGCCCTTTAGAGAGCTCGTAGAGGAGGAGTGGGGCTCATGTTAAATTTTCACCGGGACGAGGCCCACTTCTCCCGGTACTGTGAGCCGGCCATAAGTGTGAGCCACACGCCCTTTGGTGAGCTCGTAGAGGAGGACTTGGGCTCTGCACCAACACCGGAACCGAGTCTCTAGCCCGAAAGGCACGCGAGATATGAAGCCGCAAATCTGTGAAATTCCCTAAGGCGATTTCAATGCATTTGACACTTAGACGATTTTTCATGCGGTTCCGCGCACTTTGTTCCGCGGCCACGGGCCCGCCGTAGCTCCAATCCTGACACATTTTGGCACACATAAACTATAGATACTTGGCTTTCGAATGAGCCTGGGCTCACCTTGTAGAGCCCACTCACCCTGTAGAGGAGACTTGGGGCTCCACGAGGGTGGTAAAAGCTAGTCTCTAGCCCCAAGTGTTCGGGAGATATAGGGCCCCAAAGTCGGTCCACATTCCCTAAGGCGTTTCCCATGTTAAAGTTTCCCTATGGAGATTCCAATGTTAAATGGTCACCGGGACGAGGTCCACTTCTCCCGGTACTGTGTCCCGGCCATAAGTGTGAGCCACACGCCCTTTGGAGAGCTCGTAGAGGAGGAGTGGGGCTCATGTTAAATTTTCACCGGGACGAGGCCCACTTCTCCCGGTACTGTGAGCCGGCCATAAGTGTGAGCCACACGCCCTTTGGTGAGCTCGTAGAGGAGGACTTGGGCTCTGCACCAACACCGGAACCGAGTCTCTAGCCCGAAAGGCACGCGAGATATGAAGCCGCAAATCTGTGAAATTCCCTATGGCGATTTCAATGCATTTGACACTTAGACGATTTTTCATGCGGTTCCGCGCACTTTGTTCCGCGGCCACGGGCCCGCCGTAGCTCCAATCCTGACACATTTTGGCACACATAAACTATAGATACTTGGCTTTCGAATGAGCCCGGGCTCACCTTGTAGAGCCCACTCACCTTGTAGAGGAGACTTGGGGCTCCACGAGGGTGGTAAAAGCTAGTCTCTAGCCCCAAGGGTTCGGGAGATATAGGGCCCCAAAGTCGGTCCACATTCCCTAAGGCGTTTCCCATGTTAAAGTTTCCCTATGGAGATTCCAATGTTAAATGGTCACCGGGACGAGGTCCACTTCTCCCGGTACTGTGTCCCGGCCATAAGTGTGAGCCACACGCCCTTTGGAGAGCTCGTAGAGGAGGAGTGGGGCTCATGTTAAATTTTCACCGGGACGAGGCCCACTTCTCCCGGTACTGTGAGCCGGCCATAAGTGTGAGCCACACGCCCTTTGGTGAGCTCGTAGAGGAGGACTTGGGCTCTGCACCAACACCGGAACCGAGTCTCTAGCCCGAAAGGCACGCGAGATATGAAGCCGCAAATCTGTGAAATTCCCTAAGGCGATTTCAATGCATTTGACACTTAGACGATTTTTCATGCGGTTCCGCGCACTTTGTTCCGCGGCCACGGGCCCGCCGTAGCTCCAATCCTGACACATTTTGGCACACATAAACTATAGATACTTGGCTTTCGAATGAGCCTGGGCTCACCTTGTAGAGCCCACTCACCCTGTAGAGGAGACTTGGGGCTCCACGAGGGTGGTAAAAGCTAGTCTCTAGCCCCAAGGGTTCGGGAGATATAGGGCCCCAAAGTCGGTCCACATTCCCTAAGGCGTTTCCCATGTTAAAGTTTCCCTATGGAGATTCCAATGTTAAATGGTCACCGGGACGAGGTCCACTTCTCCCGGTACTGTGTCGCGGCCATGAGTGTGAGCCACACGCCCTTTGGAGAGCTCGTAGAGGAGGAGTGGGGCTCTGCACCAACACCAGAACCGAGTCTCTATCCCTTTTGGTTCGGGAGATATAGAGCCGCAAAGTCGGTCCAAATTCCCTATGGCGATTTCAATGCATTCGACACAGTCATTTTCCTGAAAGTTCCCTATGGAGATTCCCATGTTAAATTTTCACCGGGACGAGGCCCACTTCTCCCGGTACTCTGAGCCGGCCATAAGTGTGAGCCACACGCCCTTTGGTGAGCTCGTAGAGGAGGACTTGGGCTCTGCACCAACACCGGAACCGAGTCTCTAGCCCGAAAGGCACGCGAGATATGAAGCCGCAAATCTGTGAAATTCCCTATGGCGATTTCAATGCATTTGACACTTAGACGATTTTTCATGCGGTTCCGCGCACTTTGTTCCGCGGCCACGGGCCCGCCGTAGCTCCAATCCTGACACATTTTGGCACACATAAACTATAGATACTTGGCTTTCGAATGAGCCCGGGCTCACCTTGTAGAGCCCACTCACCTTGTAGAGGAGACTTGGGGCTCCACGAGGGTGGTAAAAGCTAGTCTCTAGCCCCAAGGGTTCGGGAGATATAGGGCCCCAAAGTCGGTCCACATTCCCTAAGGCGTTTCCCATGTTAAAGTTTCCCTATGGAGATTCCAATGTTAAATGGTCACCGGGACGAGGTCCACTTCTCCCGGTACTGTGTCCCGGCCATAAGTGTGAGCCACACGCCCTTTGGAGAGCTCGTAGAGGAGGAGTGGGGCTCATGTTAAATTTTCACCGGGACGAGGCCCACTTCTCCCGGTACTGTGAGCCGGCCATAAGTGTGAGCCACACGCCCTTTGGTGAGCTCGTAGAGGAGGACTTGGGCTCTGCACCAACACCGGAACCGAGTCTCTAGCCCGAAAGGCACGCGAGATATGAAGCCGCAAATCTGTGAAATTCCCTATGGCGATTTCAATGCATTTGACACTTAGACGATTTTTCATGCGGTTCCGCGCACTTTGTTCCGCGGCCACGGGCCCGCCGTAGCTCCAATCCTGACACATTTTGGCACACATAAACTATAGATACTTGGCTTTCGAATGAGCCCGGGCTCACCTTGTAGAGCCCACTCACCTTGTAGAGGAGACTTGGGGCTCCACGAGGGTGGTAAAAGCTAGTCTCTAGCCCCAAGGGTTCGGGAGATATAGGGCCCCAAAGTCGGTCCACATTCCCTAAGGCGTTTCCCATGTTAAAGTTTCCCTATGGAGATTCCAATGTTAAATGGTCACCGGGACGAGGTCCACTTCTCCCGGTACTGTGTCGCGGCCATAAGTGTGAGCCACACGCCCTTTGGAGAGCTCGTAGAGGAGGAGTGGGGCTCTGCAGCAACACCAGAACCGAGTCTCTATCCCTTTTGGTTCGGGAGATATATAGCCGCAAAGTCGGTCCAAATTCCCTATGGCGATTTCAATGCATTCGACACAGTCATTTTCCTGAAAGTTCCCTATGGAGATTCCCATGTCAAATTTTCACCGGGACGAGGCCCACTTCTCCCGGTACTGTGAGCCGGCCATAAGTGTGAGCCACACGCCCTTTGCTGAGCTCGTAGAGGAGGACTTGGGCTCTGCACCAACACCGGAACCGAGTCTCTAGCCCGAAAGGCACGCGAGATATGAAGCCGCAAATCTGTGAAATTCCCTAAGGCGATTTCAATGCATTTGACACTTAGACGATTTTTCATGCGGTTCCGCGCACTTTGTTCCGCGGCCACGGGCCCGCCGTAGCTCCAATCCTGACACATTTTGGCACACATAAACTATAGATACTTGGCTTTCGAATGAGCCTGGGCTCACCTTGTAGAGCCCACTCACCCTGTAGAGGAGACTTGGGGCTCCACGAGGGTGGTAAAAGCTAGTCTCTAGCCCCAAGGGTTCGGGAGATATAGGGCCCCAAAGTCGGTCCACATTCCCTAAGGCGTTTCCCATGTTAAAGTTTCCCTATGGAGATTCCAATGTTAAATGGTCACCGGGACGAGGTCCACTTCTCCCGGTACTGTGTCGCGGCCATGAGTGTGAGCCACACGCCCTTTGGAGAGCTCGTAGAGGAGGAGTGGGACTCTGCACCAACACCAGAACTGAGTCTCTATCCCTTTTGGTTCGGGAGATATATAGCCGCAAAGTCGGTCCAAATTCCCTATGGCGATTTCAATGCATTCGACACAGTCATTTTCCTGAAAGTTCCCTATGGAGATTCCCATGTTAAATTTTCACCGGGACGAGGCCCACTTCTTCCGGTACTGTGAGCCGGCCATAAGTGTGAGCCACACTCCCTTTGGTGAGCTCGTAGAGGAGGACTTGGGCTCTGCACCAACACCGGAACCGAGTCTCTAGCCCGAAAGGCACGCGAGATATGAAGCCGCAAATCTGTGAAATTCCCTATGGCGATTTCAATGCATTCGACACTTAGACGATTTTTCATGCGGATCCGCGCACTTTGTTCCGCGGCCACGGGCCCGCCGTAGCTCCAATCCTGACACATTTTGGCACACATAAACTATAGATACTTGGCTTTCAAATGAGCCCGGGCTCACCTTGTAGAGCCCACTCACCTTGTAGAGGAGACTTGGGGCTCCACGAGGGTGGTAAAAGCTAGTCTCTAGCCCCAAGGGTTCGGGAGATATAGGGCCCCAAAGTCGGTCCACATTCCCTAAGGCGTTTCCCATGTTAAAGTTTCCCTATGGAGATTCCAATGTTAAATGGTCACCGGGACGAGGTCCACTTCTCCCGGTACTGTGTCCCGGCCATAAGTGTGAGCCACACGCCCTTTGGAGAGCTCGTAGAGGAGGAGTGGGGCTCATGTTAAATTTTCACCGGGACGAGGCCCACTTCTCCCGGTACTGTGAGCCGGCCATAAGTGTGAGCCACACGCCCTTTGGTGAGCTCGTAGAGGAGGACTTGGGCTCTGCACCAACACCGGAACCGAGTCTCTAGCCCGAAAGGCACGCGAGATATGAAGCCGCAAATCTGTGAAATTCCCTAAGGCGATTTCAATGCATTTGACACTTAGACGATTTTTCATGCGGTTCCGCGCACTTTGTTCCGCGGCCACGGGCCCGCCGTAGCTCCAATCCTGACACATTTTGGCACACATAAACTATAGATACTTGGCTTTCGAATGAGCCTGGGCTCACCTTGTAGAGCCTACTCACCCTGTAGAGGAGACTTGGGGCTCCACGAGGGTGGTAAAAGCTAGTCTCTAGCCCCAAGGGTTCGGGAGATATAGGGCCCCAAAGTCGGTCCACATTCCCTAAGGCGTTTCCCATGTTAAAGTTTCCCTATGGAGATTCCAATGTTAAATGGTCACCGGGACGAGGTCCACTTCTCCCGGTACTGTGTCGCGGCCATGAGTGTGAGCCACACGCCTTTTGGAGAGCTCGTAGAGGAGGAGTGGGGCTCTGCACCAACACCAGAACCGAGTCTCTATCCCTTTTGGTTCGGGAGATATAGAGCCGCAAAGTCGGTCCAAATTCCCTATGGCGATTTCAATGCATTCGACACAGTCATTTTCCTGAAAGTTCCCTATGGAGATTCCCATGTTAAATTTTCACCGGGACGAGGCCCACTTCTCCCGGTACTCTGAGCCGGCCATAAGTGTGAGCCACACGCCCTTTGGTGAGCTCGTAGAGGAGGACTTGGGCTCTGCACCAACACCGGAACCGAGTCTCTAGCCCGAAAGGCACGCGAGATATGAAGCCGCAAATCTGTGAAATTCCCTATGGCGATTTCAATGCATTTGACACTTAGACGATTTTTCATGCGGTTCCGCGCACTTTGTTCCGCGGCCACAGGCCCGCCGTAGCTCCAATCCTGACACATTTTGGCACACATAAACTATAGATACTTGGCTTTCGAATGAGCCCGGGCTCACCTTGTAGAGCCCACTCACCTTGTAGAGGAGACTTGGGGCTCCACGAGGGTGGTAAAAGCTAGTCTCTAGCCCCAAGGGTTCGGGAGATATAGGGCCCCAAAGTCGGTCCACATTCCCTAAGGCGTTTCCCATGTTAAAGTTTCCCTATGGAGATTCCAATGTTAAATGGTCACCGGGACGAGGTCCACTTCTCCCGGTACTGTGTCCCGGCCATAAGTGTGAGCCACACGCCCTTTGGAGAGCTCGTAGAGGAGGAGTGGGGCTCATGTTAAATTTTCACCGGGACGAGGCCCACTTCTCCCGGTACTGTGAGCCGGCCATAAGTGTGAGCCACACGCCCTTTGGTGAGCTCGTAGAGGAGGACTTGGGCTCTGCACCAACACCGGAACCGAGTCTCTAGCCCGAAAGGCACGCGAGATATGAAGCCGCAAATCTGTGAAATTCCCTATGGCGATTTCAATGCATTTGACACTTAGACGATTTTTCATGCGGTTCCGCGCACTTTGTTCCGCGGCCACGGGCCCGCCGTAGCTCCAATCCTGACACATTTTGGCACACATAAACTATAGATACTTGGCTTTCGAATGAGCCCAGGCTCACCTTGTAGAGCCCACTCACCTTGTAGAGGAGACTTGGGGCTCCACGAGGGTGGTAAAAGCTAGTCTCTAGCCCCAAGGGTTCGGGAGATATAGGGCCCCAAAGTCGGTCCACATTCCCTAAGACGTTTCCCATGTTAAAGTTTCCCTATGGAGATTCCAATGTTAAATGGTCACCGGGACGAGGTCCACTTCTCCCGGTACTGTGTCGCGGCCATAAGTGTGAGCCACACGCCCTTTGGAGAGCTCGTAGAGGAGGAGTGGGGCTCTGCACCAACACCAGAACCGAGTCTCTATCCCTTTTGGTTCGGGAGATATATAGCCGCAAAGTCGGTCCAAATTCCCTATGGCGATTTCAATGCATTCGACACAGTCATTTTCCTGAAAGTTCCCTATGGAGATTCCCATGTCAAATTTTCACCGGGACGAGGCCCACTTCTCCCGGTACTGTGAGCCGGCCATAAGTGTGAGCCACACGCCCTTTGGTGAGCTCGTAGAGGAGGACTTGGGCTCTGCACCAACACCGGAACCGAGTCTCTAGCCCGAAAGGCACGCGAGATATGAAGCCGCAAATCTGTGAAATTCCCTAAGGCGATTTCAATGCATTTGACACTTAGACGATTTTTCATGCGGTTCCGCGCACTTTGTTCCGCGGCCACGGGCCCGCCGTAGCTCCAATCCTGACACATTTTGGCACACATAAACTATAGATACTTGGCTTTCGAATGAGCCCGGGCTCACCTTGTAGAGCCCACTCACCCTGTAGAGGAGACTTGGGGCTCCACGAGGGTGGTAAAAGCTAGTCTCTAGCCCCAAGGGTTCGGGAGATATAGGGCCCCAAAGTCGGTCCACATTCCCTAAGGCGTTTCCCATGTTAAAGTTTCCCTATGGAGATTCCAATGTTAAATGGTCACCGGGACGAGGTCCACTTCTCCCGGTACTGTGTCCCGGCCATAAGTGTGAGCCACACGCCCTTTGGAGAGCTCGTAGAGGAGGAGTGGGGCTCTGCACCAACACCAGAACCGAGTCTCTATCCCTTTTGGTTCGGGAGATATAGAGCCGCAAAGTCGGTCCAAATTCCCTATGGCGATTTCAATGCATTCGACACAGTCATTTTCCTGAAAGTTCCCTATGGAGATTCCCATGTTAAATTTTCACCGGGACGAGGCCCACTTCTCCCGGTACTCTGAGCCGGCCATAAGTGTGAGCCACACGCCCTTTGGTGAGCTCGTAGAGGAGGACTTGGGCTCTGCACCAACACCGGAACCGAGTCTCTAGCCCGAAAGGCACGCGAGATATGAAGCCGCAAATCTGTGAAATTCCCTATGGCGATTTCAATGCATTTGACACTTAGACGATTTTTCATGCGGTTCCGCGCACTTTGTTCCGCGGCCACGGGCCCGCCGTAGCTCCAATCCTGACACATTTTGGCACACATAAACTATAGATACTTGGCTTTCGAATGAGCCCGGGCTCACCTTGTAGAGCCCACTCACCTTGTAGAGGAGACTTGGGGCTCCACGAGGGTGGTAAAAGCTAGTCTCTAGCCCCAAGGGTTCGGGAGATATAGGGCCCCAAAGTCGGTCCACATTCCCTAAGGCGTTTCCCATGTTAAAGTTTCCCTATGGAGATTCCAATGTTAAATGGTCACCGGGACGAGGTCCACTTCTCCCGGTACTGTGTCCCGGCCATAAGTGTGAGCCACACGCCCTTTGGAGAGCTCGTAGAGGAGGAGTGGGGCTCATGTTAAATTTTCACCGGGACGAGGCCCACTTCTCCCGGTACTGTGAGCCGGCCATAAGTGTGAGCCACACGCCCTTTGGTGAGCTCGTAGAGGAGGACTTGGGCTCTGCACCAACACCGGAACCGAGTCTCTAGCCCGAAAGGCACGCGAGATATGAAGCCGCAAATCTGTGAAATTCCCTATGGCGATTTCAATGCATTTGACACTTAGACGATTTTTCATGCGGTTCCGCGCACTTTGTTCCGCGGCCACGGGCCCGCCGTAGCTCCAATCCTGACACATTTTGGCACACATAAACTATAGATACTTGGCTTTCGAATGAGCCCGGGCTCACCTTGTAGAGCCCACTCACCTTGTAGAGGAGACTTGGGGCTCCACGAGGGTGGTAAAAGCTAGTCTCTAGCCCCAAGGGTTCGGGAGATATAGGGCCCCAAAGTCGGTCCACATTCCCTAAGGCGTTTCCCATGTTAAAGTTTCCCTATGGAGATTCCAATGTTAAATGGTCACCGGGACGAGGTCCACTTCTCCCGGTACTGTGTCGCGGCCATAAGTGTGAGCCACACGCCCTTTGGAGAGCTCGTAGAGGAGGAGTGGGGCTCTGCACCAACACCAGAACCGAGTCTCTATCCCTTTTGGTTCGGGAGATATATAGCCGCAAAGTCGGTCCAAATTCCCTATGGCGATTTCAATGCATTCGACACAGTCATTTTCCTGAAAGTTCCCTATGGAGATTCCCATGTCAAATTTTCACCGGGACGAGGCCCACTTCTCCCGGTACTGTGAGCCGGCCATAAGTGTGAGCCACACGCCCTTTGATGAGCTCGTAGAGGAGGACTTGGGCTCTGCACCAACACCGGAACCGAGTCTCTAGCCCGAAAGGCACGCGAGATATGAAGCCGCAAATCTGTGAAATTCCCTAAGGCGATTTCAATGCATTTGACACTTAGACGATTTTTCATGCGGTTCCGCGCACTTTGTTCCGCGGCCACGGGCCCGCCGTAGCTCCAATCCTGACACATTTTGGCACACATAAACTATAGATACTTGGCTTTCGAATGAGCCTGGGCTCACCTTGTAGAGCCCACTCACCCTGTAGAGGAGACTTGGGGCTCCACGAGGGTGGTAAAAGCTAGTCTCTAGCCCCAAGGGTTCGGGAGATATAGGGCCCCAAAGTCGGTCCACATTCCCTAAGGCGTTTCCCATGTTAAAGTTTCCCTATGGAGATTCCAATGTTAAATGGTCACCGGGACGAGGTCCACTTCTCCCGGTACTGTGTCGCGGCCATGAGTGTGAGCCACACGCCCTTTGGAGAGCTCGTAGAGGAGGAGTGGGGCTCTGCACCTACACCAGAACCGAGTCTCTATCCCTTTTGGTTCGGGAGATATAGAGCCGCAAAGTCGGTCCAAATTCCCTATGGCGATTTCAATGCATTCGACACAGTCATTTTCCTGAAAGTTCCCTATGGAGATTCCCATGTTAAATTTTCACCGGGACGAGGCCCACTTCTCCCGGTACTCTGAGCCGGCCATAAGTGTGAGCCACACGCCCTTTGGTGAGCTCGTAGAGGAGGACTTGGGCTCTGCACCAACACCGGAACCGAGTCTCTAGCCCGAAAGGCACGCGAGATATGAAGCCGCAAATCTGTGAAATTCCCTATGGCGATTTCAATGCATTTGACACTTAGACGATTTTTCATGCGGTTCCGCGCACTTTGTTCCGCGGCCACGGGCCCGCCGTAGCTCCAATCCTGACACATTTTGGCACACATAAACTATAGATACTTGGCTTTCGAATGAGCCCGGGCTCACCTTGTAGAGCCCACTCACCTTGTAGAGGAGACTTGGGGCTCCACGAGGGTGGTAAAAGCTAGTCTCTAGCCCCAAGGGTTCGGGAGATATAGGGCCCCAAAGTCGGTCCACATTCCCTAAGGCGTTTCCCATGTTAAAGTTTCCCTATGGAGATTCCAATGTTAAATGGTCACCGGGACGAGGTCCACTTCTCCCGGTACTGTGTCCCGGCCATAAGTGTGAGCCACACGCCCTTTGGAGAGCTCGTAGAGGAGGAGTGGGGCTCATGTTAAATTTTCACCGGGACGAGGCCCACTTCTCCCGGTACTGTGAGCCGGCCATAAGTGTGAGCCACACGCCCTTTGGTGAGCTCGTAGAGGAGGACTTGGGCTCTGCACCAACACCGGAACCGAGTCTCTAGCCCGAAAGGCACGCGAGATATGAAGCCGCAAATCTGTGAAATTCCCTATGGCGATTTCAATGCATTTGACACTTAGACGATTTTTCATGCGGTTCCGCGCACTTTGTTCCGCGGCCACGGGCCCGCCGTAGCTCCAATCCTGACACATTTTGGCACACATAAACTATAGATACTTGGCTTTCGAATGAGCCCGGGCTCACCTTGTAGAGCCCACTCACCTTGTAGAGGAGACTTGGGGCTCCACGAGGGTGGTAAAAGCTAGTCTCTAGCCCCAAGGGTTCGGGAGGTATAGGGCCCCAAAGTCGGTCCACATTCCCTAAGGCGTTTCCCATGTTAAAGTTTCCCTAAGGAGATTCCAATGTTAAATGGTCACCGGGACGAGGTCCACTTCTCCCGGTACTGTGTCGCGGCCATAAGTGTGAGCCACACGCCCTTTGGAGAGCTCGTAGAGGAGGAGTGGGGCTCTGCACCAACACCAGAACCGAGTCTCTATCCCTTTTGGTTCGGGAGATATATAGCCGCAAAGTCGGTCCAAATTCCCTATGGCGATTTCAATGCATTCGACACAGTCATTTTCCTGAAAGTTCCCTATGGAGATTCCCATGTCAAATTTTTACCGGGACGAGGCCCACTTCTCCCGGTACTGTGAGCCGGCCATAAGTGTGAGCCACACGCCCTTTGGTGAGCTCGTAGAGGAGGACTTGGGCTCTGCACCAACACCGGAACCGAGTCTCTAGCCCGAAAGGCACGCGAGATATGAAGCCGCAAATCTGTGAAATTCCCTAAGGCGATTTCAATGCATTTGACACTTAGACGATTTTTCATGCGGTTCCGCGCACTTTGTTCCGCGGCCACGGGCCCGCCGTAGCTCCAATCCTGACACATTTTGGCACACATAAACTATAGATACTTGGCTTTCGAATGAGCCTGGGCTCACCTTGTAGAGCCCACTCACCCTGTAGAGGAGACTTGGGGCTCCACGAGGGTGGTAAAAGCTAGTCTCTAGCCCCAAGGGTTCGGGAGATATAGGGCCCCAAAGTCGGTCCACATTCCCTAAGGCGTTTCCCATGTTAAAGTTTCCCTATGGAGATTCCAATGTTAAATGGTCACCGGGACGAGGTCCACTTCTCCCGGTACTGTGTCGCGGCCATGAGTGTGAGCCACACGCCCTTTGGAGAGCTCGTAGAGGAGGAGTGGGGCTCTGCACCTACACCAGAACCGAGTCTCTATCCCTTTTGGTTCGGGAGATATAGAGCCGCAAACTCGGTCCAAATTCCCTATGGCGATTTCAATGCATTCGACACAGTCATTTTCCTGAAAGTTCCCTATGGAGATTCCCATGTTAAATTTTCACCGGGACGAGGCCCACTTCTCCCGGTACTCTGAGCCGGCCATAAGTGTGAGCCACACGCCCTTTGGTGAGCTCGTAGAGGAGGACTTGGGCTCTGCACCAACACCGGAACCGAGTCTCTAGCCCGAAAGGCACGCGAGATATGAAGCCGCAAATCTGTGAAATTCCCTATGGCGATTTCAATGCATTTGACACTTAGACGATTTTTCATGCGGTTCCGCGCACTTTGTTCCGCGGCCACGGGCCCGCCGTAGCTCCAATCCTGACACATTTTGGCACACATAAACTATAGATACTTGGCTTTCGAATGAGCCCGGGCTCACCTTGTAGAGCCCACTCACCTTGTAGAGGAGACTTGGGGCTCCACGAGGGTGGTAAAAGCTAGTCTCTAGCCCCAAGGGTTCGGGAGATATAGGGCCCCAAAGTCGGTCCACATTCCCTAAGGCGTTTCCCATGTTAAAGTTTCCCTATGGAGATTCCAATGTTAAATGGTCACCGGGACGAGGTCCACTTCTCCCGGTACTGTGTCCCGGCCATAAGTGTGAGCCACACGCCCTTTGGAGAGCTCGTAGAGGAGGAGTGGGGCTCATGTTAAATTTTCACCGGGACGAGGCCCACTTCTCCCGGTACTGTGAGCCGGCCATAAGTGTGAGCCACACGCCCTTTGGTGAGCTCGTAGAGGAGGACTTGGGCTCTGCACCAACACCGGAACCGAGTCTCTAGCCCGAAAGGCACGCGAGATATGAAGCCGCAAATCTGTGAAATTCCCTATGGCGATTTCAATGCATTTGACACTTAGACGATTTTTCATGCGGTTCCGCGCACTTTGTTCCGCGGCCACGGGCCCGCCGTAGCTCCAATCCTGACACATTTTGGCACACATAAACTATAGATACTTGGCTTTCGAATGAGCCCGGGCTCACCTTGTAGAGCCCACTCACCTTGTAGAGGAGACTTGGGGCTCCACGAGGGTGGTAAAAGCTAGTCTCTAGCCCCAAGGGTTCGGGAGATATAGGGCCCCAAAGTCGGTCCACATTCCCTAAGGCGTTTCCCATGTTAAAGTTTCCCTATGGAGATTCCAATGTTAAATGGTCACCGGGACGAGGTCCACTTCTCCCGGTACTGTGTCCCGGCCATAAGTGTGAGCCACACGCCCTTTGGAGAGCTCGTAGAGGAGGAGTGGGGCTCATGTTAAATTTTCACCGGGACGAGGCCCACTTCTCCCGGTACTGTGAGCCGGCCATAAGTGTGAGCCACACGCCCTTTGGTGAGCTCGTAGATGAGGACTTGGGCTCTGCACCAACACCGGAACCGAGTCTCTAGCCCGAAAGGCACGCGAGATATGAAGCCGCAAATCTGTGAAATTCCCTAAGGCGATTTCAATGCATTTGACACTTAGACGATTTTTCATGCGGTTCCGCGCACTTTGTTCCGCGGCCACGGGCCTGCCGTAGCTCCAATCCTGACACATTTTGGCACACATAAACTATAGATACTTGGCTTTCGAATGAGCCCGGGCTCACCTTGTAGAGCCCACTCACCTTGTAGAGGAGACTTGGGGCTCCACGAGGGTGGTAAAAGCTAGTCTCTAGCCCCAAGGGTTCGGGAGATATAGGGCCCCAAAGTCGGTCCACATTCCCTAAGGCGTTTCCCATGTTAAAGTTTCCCTATGGAGATTCCAATGTTAAATGGTCACCGGGACGAGGTCCACTTCTCCCGGTACTGTGTCGCGGCCATGAGTGTGAGCCACACGCCCTTTGGAGAGCTCGTAGAGGAGGAGTGGGGCTCTGCACCTACACCAGAACCGAGTCTCTATCCCTTTTGGTTCGGGAGATATAGAGCCGCAAAGTCGGTCCAAATTCCCTATGGCGATTTCAATGCATTCGACACAGTCATTTTCCTGAAAGTTCCCTATGGAGATTCCCATGTTAAATTTTCACCGGGACGAGGCCCACTTCTCCCGGTACTCTGAGCCGGCCATAAGTGTGAGCCACACGCCCTTTGGTGAGCTCGTAGAGGAGGACTTGGGCTCTGCACCAACACCGGAACCGAGTCTCTAGCCCGAAAGGCACGCGAGATATGAAGCCGCAAATCTGTGAAATTCCCTATGGCGATTTCAATGCATTTGACACTTAGACGATTTTTCATGCGGTTCCGCGCACTTTGTTCCGCGGCCACGGGCCCGCCGTAGCTCCAATCCTGACACATTTTGGCACACATAAACTATAGATACTTGGCTTTCGAATGAGCCCGGGCTCACCTTGTAGAGCCCACTCACCTTGTAGAGGAGACTTGGGGCTCCACGAGGGTGGTAAAAGCTAGTCTCTAGCCCCAAGGGTTCGGGAGATATAGGGCCCCAAAGTCGGTCCACATTCCCTAAGGCGTTTCCCATGTTAAAGTTTCCCTATGGAGATTCCAATGTTAAATGGTCACCGGGACGAGGTCCACTTCTCCCGGTACTGTGTCCCGGCCATAAGTGTGAGCCACACGCCCTTTGGAGAGCTCGTAGAGGAGGAGTGGGGCTCATGTTAAATTTTCACCGGGACGAGGCCCACTTCTCCCGGTACTCTGAGCCGGCCATAAGTGTGAGCCACACGCCCTTTGGTGAGCTCGTAGAGGAGGACTTGGGCTCTGCACCAACACCGGAACCGAGTCTCTAGCCCGAAAGGCACGCGAGATATGAAGCCGCAAATCTGTGAAATTCCCTATGGCGATTTCAATGCATTTGACACTTAGACGATTTTTCATGCGGTTCCGCGCACTTTGTTCCGCGGCCACGGGCCCGCCGTAGCTCCAATCCTGACACATTTTGGCACACATAAACTATAGATACTTGGCTTTCGAATGAGCCCGGGCTCACCTTGTAGAGCCCACTCACCTTGTAGAGGAGACTTGGGGCTCCACGAGGGTGGTAAAAGCTAGTCTCTAGCCCCAAGGGTTCGGGAGATATAGGGCCCCAAAGTCGGTCCACATTCCCTAAGGCGTTTCCCATGTTAAAGTTTCCCTATGGAGATTCCAATGTTAAATGGTCACCGGGACGAGGTCCACTTCTCCCGGTACTGTGTCCCGGCCATAAGTGTGAGCCACACGCCCTTTGGAGAGCTCGTAGAGGAGGAGTGGGGCTCATGTTAAATTTTCACCGGGACGAGGCCCACTTCTCCCGGTACTGTGAGCCGGCCATAAGTGTGAGCCACACGCCCTTTGGTGAGCTCGTAGAGGAGGACTTGGGCTCTGCACCAACACCGGAACCGAGTCTCTAGCCCGAAAGGCACGCGAGATATGAAGCCGCAAATCTGTGAAATTCCCTATGGCGATTTCAATGCATTTGACACTTAGACGATTTTTCATGCGGTTCCGCGCACTTTGTTCCGCGGCCACGGGCCCGCCGTAGCTCCAATCCTGACACATTTTGGCACACATAAACTATAGATACTTGGCTTTCGAATGAGCCCGGGCTCACCTTGTAGAGCCCACTCACCTTGTAGAGGAGACTTGGGGCTCCACGAGGGTGGTAAAAGCTAGTCTCTAGCCCCAAGGGTTCGGGAGATATATAGCCGCAAAGTCGGTCCAAATTCCCTAAGGCGTTTCCCATGTTAAAGTTTCCCTATGGAGATTCCAATGTTAAATGGTCACCGGGACGAGGTCCACTTCTCCCGGTACTGTGTCCCGGCCATAAGTGTGAGCCACACGCCCTTTGGAGAGCTCGTAGAGGAGGAGTGGGGCTCATGTTAAATTTTCATCGGGACGAGGCCCACTTCTCCCGGTACTGTAAGCCGGCCATAAGTGTGAGCCACACGCCCTTTGGTGAGCTCGTAGATGAGGACTTGGGCTCTGCACCAACACCGGAACCGAGTCTCTAGCCCGAAAGGCACGCGAGATATGAAGCCGCAAATCTGTGAAATTCCCTAAGGCGATTTCAATGCATTTGACACTTAGACGATTTTTCATGCGGTTCCGCGCACTTTGTTCCGCGGCCACGGGCCCGCCTTAGCTCCAATCCTGACACATTTTGGCACACATAAACTATAGATACTTGGCTTTCGAATGAGCCTGGGCTCACCTTGTAGAGCCCACTCACCCTGTAGAGGAGACTTGGGGCTCCACGAGGGTGGTAAAAGCTAGTCTCTAGCCCCAAGGGTTCGGGAGATATAGGGCCCCAAAGTCGGTCCACATTCCCTAAGGCGTTTCCCATGTTAAAGTTTCCCTATGGAGATTCCAATGTTAAATGGTCACCGGGACGAGGTCCACTTCTCCCGGTACTGTGTCGCGGCCATGAGTGTGAGCCACACGCCCTTTGGAGAGCTCGTAGAGGAGGAGTGGGGCTCTGCACCTACACCAGAACCGAGTCTCTATCCCTTTTGGTTCGGGAGATATAGAGCCGCAAAGTCGGTCCAAATTCCCTATGGCGATTTCAATGCATTCGACACAGTCATTTTCCTGAAAGTTCCCTATGGAGATTCCCATGTTAAATTTTCACCGGGACGAGGCCCACTTCTCCCGGTACTCTGAGCCGGCCATAAGTGTGAGCCACACGCCCTTTGGTGAGCTCGTAGAGGAGGACTTGGGCTCTGCACCAACACCGGAACCGAGTCTCTAGCCCGAAAGGCACGCGAGATATGAAGCCGCAAATCTGTGAAATTCCCTATGGCGATTTCAATGCATTTGACACTTAGACGATTTTTCATGCGGTTCCGCGCACTTTGTTCCGCGGCCACGGGCCTGCCGTAGCTCCAATCCTGACACATTTTGGCACACATAAACTATAGATACTTGGCTTTCGAATGAGCCCGGGCTCACCTTGTAGAGCCCAATCACCTTGTAGAGGAGACTTGGGGCTCCACGAGGGTGGTAAAAGCTAGTCTCTAGCCCCAAGGGTTCGGGAGATATAGGGCCCCAAAGTCGGTCCACATTCCCTAAGGCGTTTCCCATGTTAAAGTTTCCCTATGGAGATTCCAATGTTAAATGGTCACCGGGACGAGGTCCACTTCTCCCGGTACTGTGTCGCGGCCATGAGTGTGAGCCACACGCCCTTTGGAGAGCTCGTAGAGGAGGAGTGGGGCTCTGCACCTACACCAGAACCGAGTCTCTATCCCTTTTGGTTCGGGAGATATAGAGCCGCAAAGTCGGTCCAAATTCCCTATGGCGATTTCAATGCATTCGACACAGTCATTTTCCTGAAAGTTCCCTATGGAGATTCCCATGTTAAATTTTCACCGGGACGAGGCCCACTTCTCCCGGTACTCTGAGCCGGCCATAAGTGTGAGCCACACGCCCTTTGGTGAGCTCGTAGAGGAGGACTTGGGCTCTGCACCAACACCGGAACCGAGTCTCTAGCCCGAAAGGCACGCGAGATATGAAGCCGCAAATCTGTGAAATTCCCTATGGCGATTTCAATGCATTTGACACTTAGACGATTTTTCATGCGGTTCCGCGCACTTTGTTCCGCGGCCACGGGCCCGCCGTAGCTCCAATCCTGACACATTTTGGCACACATAAACTATAGATACTTGGCTTTCGAATGAGCCCGGGCTCACCTTGTAGAGCCCACTCACCTTGTAGAGGAGACTTGGGGCTCCACGAGGGTGGTAAAAGCTAGTCTCTAGCCCCAAGGGTTCGGGAGATATAGGGCCCCAAAGTCGGTCCACATTCCCTAAGGCGTTTCCCATGTTAAAGTTTCCCTATGGAGATTCCAATGTTAAATGGTCACCGGGACGAGGTCCACTTCTCCCGGTACTGTGTCCCGGCCATAAGTGTGAGCCACACGCCCTTTGGAGAGCTCGTAGAGGAGGAGTGGGGCTCATGTTAAATTTTCACCGGGACGAGGCCCACTTCTCCCGGTACTGTGAGCCGGCCATAAGTGTGAGCCACACGCCCTTTGGTGAGCTCGTAGAGGAGGACTTGGGCTCTGCACCAACACCGGAACCGAGTCTCTAGCCCGAAAGGCACGCGAGATATGAAGCCGCAAATCTGTGAAATTCCCTATGGCGATTTCAATGCATTTGACACTTAGACGATTTTTCATGCGGTTCCGCGCACTTTGTTCCGCGGCCACGGGCCCGCCGTAGCTCCAATCCTGACACATTTTGGCACACATAAACTATAGATACTTGGCTTTCGAATGAGCCCGGGCTCACCTTGTAGAGCCCACTCACCTTGTAGAGGAGACTTGGGGCTCCACGAGGGTGGTAAAAGCTAGTCTCTAGCCCCAAGGGTTCGGGAGATATATAGCCGCAAAGTCGGTCCAAATTCCCTATGGCGATTTCAATGCATTCGACACAGTCATTTTCCTGAAAGTTCCCTATGGAGATTCCCATGTCAAATTTTCACCGGGACGAGGCCCACTTCTCCCGGTACTGTGAGCCGGCCATAAGTGTGAGCCACACGCCCTTTGGTGAGCTCGTAGAGGAGGACTTGGGCTCTGCACCAACACCGGAACCGAGTCTCTAGCCCGAAAGGCACGCGAGATATGAAGCCGCAAATCTGTGAAATTCCCTAAGGCGATTTCAATGCATTTGACACTTAGACGATTTTTCATGCGGTTCCGCGCACTTTGTTCCGCGGCCACGGGCCCGCCGTAGCTCCAATCCTGACACATTTTGGCACACATAAACTATAGATACTTGGCTTTCGAATGAGCCTGGGCTCACCTTGTAGAGCCCACTCACCCTGTAGAGGAGACTTGGGGCTCCACGAGGGTGGTAAAAGCTAGTCTCTAGCCCCAAGGGTTCGGGAGATATAGGGCCCCAAAGTCGGTCCACATTCCCTAAGGCGTTTCCCATGTTAAAGTTTCCCTATGGAGATTCCAATGTTAAATGGTCACCGGGACGAGGTCCACTTCTCCCGGTACTGTGTCGCGGCCATGAGTGTGAGCCACACGCCCTTTGGAGAGCTCGTAGAGGAGGAGTGGGGCTCTGCACCTACACCAGAACCGAGTCTCTATCCCTTTTGGTTCGGGAGATATAGAGCCGCAAAGTCGGTCCAAATTCCCTATGGCGATTTCAATGCATTCGACACAGTCATTTTCCTGAAAGTTCCCTATGGAGATTCCCATGTTAAATTTTCACCGGGACGAGGCCCACTTCTCCCGGTACTCTGAGCCGGCCATAAGTGTGAGCCACACGCCCTTTGGTGAGCTCGTAGAGGAGGACTTGGGCTCTGCACCAACACCGGAACCGAGTCTCTAGCCCGAAAGGCACGCGAGATATGAAGCCGCAAATCTGTGAAATTCCCTATGGCGATTTCAATGCATTTGACACTTAGACGATTTTTCATGCGGTTCCGCGCACTTTGTTCCGCGGCCACGGGCCCGCCGTAGCTCCAATCCTGACACATTTTGGCACACATAAACTATAGATACTTGGCTTTCGAATGAGCCCGGGCTCACCTTGTAGAGCCCACTCACCTTGTAGAGGAGACTTGGGGCTCCACGAGGGTGGTAAAAGCTAGTCTCTAGCCCCAAGGGTTCGGGAGATATAGGGCCCCAAAGTCGGTCCACATTCCCTAAGGCGTTTCCCATGTTAAAGTTTCCCTATGGAGATTCCAATGTTAAATGGTCACCGGGACGAGGTCCACTTCTCCCGGTACTGTGTCCCGGCCATAAGTGTGAGCCACACGCCCTTTGGAGAGCTCGTAGAGGAGGAGTGGGGCTCATGTTAAATTTTCACCGGGACGAGGCCCACTTCTCCCGGTACTGTGAGCCGGCCATAAGTGTGAGCCACACGCCCTTTGGTGAGCTCGTAGAGGAGGACTTGGGCTCTGCACCAACACCGGAACCGAGTCTCTAGCCCGAAAGGCACGCGAGATATGAAGCCGCAAATCTGTGAAATTCCCTATGGCGATTTCAATGCATTTTGACACTTAGACGATTTTTCATGCGGTTCCGCGCACTTTGTTCCGCGGCCACGGGCCCGCCGTAGCTCCAATCCTGACACATTTTGGCACACATAAACTATAGATACTTGGCTTTCGAATGAGCCCGGGCTCACCTTGTAGAGCCCACTCACCTTGTAGAGGAGACTTGGGGCTCCACGAGGGTGGTAAAAGCTAGTCTCTAGCCCCAAGGGTTCGGGAGATATAGGGCCCCAAAGTCGGTCCACATTCCCTAAGGCGTTTCCCATGTTAAAGTTTTCCCTATGGAGATTCCAATGTTAAATGGTCACCGGGACGAGGTCCACTTCTCCCGGTACTGTGTCGCGGCCATAAGTGTGAGCCACACGCCCTTTAGAGAACTCGTAGAGGAGGAGTGGGGCTCTGCAACAACACCAGAACCGAGTCTCTATCCCTTTTGGTTCGGGAGATATATAGCCGCAAAGTCGGTCCAAATTCCCTATGGCGATTTCAATGCATTCGACACAGTCATTTTCCTGAAAGTTCCCTATGGAGATTCCCATGTTAAATTTTCACCGGGACGAGGCCCACTTCTCCCGGTACTCTGAGCCGGCCATAAGTGTGAGCCACACGCCCTTTGGTGAGCTCGTAGAGGAGGACTTGGGCTCTGCACCAACACCGGAACCGAGTCTCTAGCCCGAAAGGCACGCGAGATATGAAGCCGCAAATCTGTGAAATTCCCTATGGCGATTTCAATGCATTCGACACTTAGACGATTTTTCATGCGGATCCGCGCACTTTGTTCCGCGGCCACGGGCCCGCCGTAGCTCCAATCCTGACACATTTGGCACACATAAACTATAGATACTTGGCTTTCGAATGAGCCCGGGCTCACCTTGTAGAGCCCACTCACCTTGTAGAGGAGACTTGGGGCTCCACGAGGGTGGTAAAAGCTAGTCTCTAGCCCCAAGGGTTCGGGAGATATAGGGCCCCAAAGTCGGTCCACATTCCCTAAGGCGTTTCCCATGTTAAAGTTTCCCTATGGAGATTCCAATGTTAAATGGTCACCGGGACGAGGTCCACTTCTCCCGGTACTGTGTCCCGGCCATAAGTGTGAGCCACACGCCCTTTGGAGAGCTCGTAGAGGAGGAGTGGGGCTCATGTTAAATTTTCACCGGGACGAGGCCCACTTCTCCCGGTACTGTGAGCCGGCCATAAGTGTGAGCCACACGCCCTTTGGTGAGCTCGTAGAGGAGGACTTGGGCTCTGCACCAACACCGGAACCGAGTCTCTAGCCCGAAAGGCACGCGAGATATGAAGCCGCAAATCTGTGAAATTCCCTATGGCGATTTCAATGCATTTGACACTTAGACGATTTTTCATGCGGTTCCGCGCACTTTGTTCCGCGGCCACGGGCCCGCCGTAGCTCCAATCCTGACACATTTTGGCACACATAAACTATAGATACTTGGCTTTCGAATGAGCCCGGGCTCACCTTGTAGAGCCCACTCACCTTGTAGAGGAGACTTGGGGCTCCACGAGGGTGGTAAAAGCTAGTCTCTAGCCCGAAGGGTTCGGGAGATATAGGGCCCCAAAGTCGGTCCACATTCCCTAAGGCGTTTCCCATGTTAAAGTTTCCCTATGGAGATTCCAATGTTAAATGGTCACCGGGACGAGGTCCACTTCTCCCGGTACTGTGTCCCGGCCATAAGTGTGAGCCACACGCCCTTTGGAGAGCTCGTAGAGGAGGAGTGGGGCTCATGTTAAATTTTCACCGGGACGAGGCCCACTTCTCCCGGTTCTGTGAGCCGGCCATAAGTGTGAGCCACACGCCCTTTGGTGAGCTCGTAGAGGAGGACTTGGGCTCTGCACCAACACCGGAACCGAGTCTCTAGCCCGAAAGGCACGCGAGATATGAAGCCGCAAATCTGTGAAATTCCCTATGGCGATTTCAATGCATTTGACACTTAGACGATTTTTCATGCGGTTTCCGCGCACTTTGTTCCGCGGCCACGGGCCCGCCGTAGCTCCAATCCTGACACATTTTGGCACACATAAACTATAGATACTTGACTTTCGAATGAGCCCGGGCTCACCTTGTAGAGCCCACTCACCTTGTAGAGGAGACTTGGGGCTCAACGAGGGTCGTAAAAGCTAGTCTCTAGCCCCAAGGGTTCGGGAGATATAGGGCCCCAAAGTCGGTCCACATTCCCTAAGGCGTTTCCCATGTTAAAGTTTCCCTATGGAGATTCCAATGTTAAATGGTCACCGGGACGAGGTCCACTTCTCCCGGTACTGTGTCGCGGCCATAAGTGTGAGCCACACGCCCTTTGGAGAGCTCGTAGAGGAGGAGTGGGGCTCTGCACCAACACCAGAACCGAGTCTCTATCCCTTTTGGTTCGGGAGATATATAGCCGCAAAATCGGTCCAAATTCCCTATGGCGATTTCAATGCATTCGACACAGTCATTTTCCTGAAAGTTCCCTATGGAGATTCCCATGTCAAATTTTCACCGGGACGAGGCCCACTTCTCCCGGTACTGTGAGCCGGCCATAAGTGTGAGCCACACGCCCTTTGGTGAGCCCGTAGAGGAGGACTTGGGCTCTGCACCAACACCGGAACCGAGTCTCTAGCCCGAAAGGCACGCGAGATATGAAGCCGCAAATCTGTGAAATTCCCTAAGGCGATTTCAATGCATTTGACACAGACGATTTTTCATGCGGTTCCGCGCACTTTGTTCCGCGGCCACGGGCCCGCCGTAGCTCCAATCCTGACACATTTTGGCACACATAAACTATAGATACTTGGCTTTCGAATGAGCCCGGGCTCACCTTGTAGAGCCCACTCACCTTGTAGAGGAGACTTGGGGCTCCACGAGGGTGGTAAAAGCTAGTCTCTAGCCCCAAGGGTTCGGGAGATATAGGGCCCCAAAGTCGGTCCACATTCCCTAAGGCGTTTCCCATGTTAAAGTTTCCCTATGGAGATTCCAATGTTAAATGGTCACCGGGACGAGGTCCACTTCTCCCGGTACTGTGTCCCGGCCATAAGTGTGAGCCACACGCCCTTTGGAGAGCTCGTAGAGGAGGAGTGGGGGCTCATGTTAAATTTTCACCGGGGACGAGGCCCACTTCTCCCGGTACTGTGAGCCGGCCATAAGTGTGAGCCACACGCCCTTTGGTGAGCTCGTAGAGGAGGACTTGGGCTCTGCACCAACACCGGAACCGAGTCTCTAGCCCGAAAGGCACGCGAGATATGAAGCCGCAAATCTGTGAAATTCCCTAAGGCGATTTCAATGCATTTGACACTTAGACGATTTTTCATGCGGTTCCGCGCACTTTGTTCCGCGGCCACGGGCCCGCCTTAGCTCCAATCCTGACACATTTTGGCACACATAAACTATAGATACTTGGCTTTCGAATGAGCCTGGGCTCACCTTGTAGAGCCCACTCACCCTGTAGAGGAGACTTGGGGCTCCACGAGGGTGGTAAAAGCTAGTCTCTAGCCCCAAGGGTTCGGGAGATATAGGGCCCCAAAGTCGGTCCACATTCCCTAAGGCGTTTCCCATGTTAAAGTTTCCCTATGGAGATTCCAATGTTAAATGGTCACCGGGACGAGGTCCACTTCTCCCGGTACTGTGTCGCGGCCATGAGTGTGAGCCACACGCCCTTTGGAGAGCTCGTAGAGGAGGAGTGGGGCTCTGCACCTACACCAGAACCGAGTCTCTATCCCTTTTGGTTCGGGAGATATAGAGCCGCAAAGTCGGTCCAAATTCCCTATGGCGATTTCAATGCATTCGACACAGTCATTTTCCTGAAAGTTCCCTATGGAGATTCCCATGTTAAATTTTCACCGGGACGAGGCCCACTTCTCCCGGTACTCTGAGCCGGCCATAAGTGTGAGCCACACGCCCTTTGGTGAGCTCGTAGAGGAGGACTTGGGCTCTGCACCAACACCGGAACCGAGTCTCTAGCCCGAAAGGCACGCGAGATATGAAGCCGCAAATCTGTGAAATTCCCTATGGCGATTTCAATGCATTTGACACTTAGACGATTTTTCATGCGGTTCCGCGCACTTTGTTTCCGCGGCCACGGGCCTGCCGTAGCTCCAATCCTGACATATTTTGGCACACATAAACTATAGATACTTGGCTTTCGAAATGAGCCCGGGCTCACCTTGTAGAGCCCACTCACCTTGTAGAGGAGACTTGGGGCTCCACGAGGGTGGTAAAAGCTAGTCTCTAGCCCCAAGGGTTCGGGAGATATAGGGCCCCAAAGTCGGTCCACATTCCCTAAGGCGTTTCCCATGTTAAAGTTTCCCTATGGAGATTCCAATGTTAAATGGTCACCGGGACGAGGTCCACTTCTCCCGGTACTGTGTCCCGGCCATAAGTGTGAGCCACACGCCCTTTGGAGAGCTCGTAGAGGAGGAGTGGGGCTCATGTTAAATTTTCACCGGGACGAGGCCCACTTCTCCCGGTACTGTGAGCCGGCCATAAGTGTGAGCCACACGCCCTTTGGTGAGCTCGTAGAGGAGGACTTGGGCTCTGCACCAACACCAGAACCGAGTCTCTAGCCCGAAAGGCACGCGAGATATGAAGCCGCAAATCTGTGAAATTCCCTATGGCGATTTCAATGCATTTGACAATTAGACGATTTTTCATGCGGTTCCGCGCACTTTGTTCCGCGGCCACGGGCCCGCCGTAGCTCCAATCCTGACACATTTTGGCACACATAAACTATAGATACTTGGCTTTCGAATGAGCCCGGGCTCACCTTGTAGAGCCCACTCACCTTGTAGAGGAGACTTGGGGCTCCACGAGGGTGGTAAAAGCTAGTCTCTAGCCCCAAGGGTTCGGGAGATATATAGCCGCAAAGTGCGTCCAAATTCCCTATGGCGATTTCAATGCATTCGACACAGTCATTTTCCTGAAAGTTCCCTATGGAGATTCCCATGTCAAATTTTCACCGGGACGAGGCCCACTTCTCCCGGTACTGTGAGCCGGCCATAAGTGTGAGCCACACGCCCTTTGGTGAGCTCGTAGAGGAGGACTTGGGCTCTGCACCAACACCGGAACCGAGTCTCTAGCCCCGAAAGGCACGCGAGATATGAAGCCGCAAATCTGTGAAATTCCCTAAGGCGATTTCAATGCATTTGACACTTAGACGATTTTTCATGCGGTTCCGCGCACTTTGTTCCGCGGCCACGGGCCCGCCGTAGCTCCAATCCTGACACATTTTGGCACACATAAACTATAGATACTTGGCTTTCGAATGAGCCTGGGCTCACCTTGTAGAGCCCACTCACCCTGTAGAGGAGACTTGGGGCTCCACGAGGGTGGTAAAAAGCTAGTCTCTAGCCCCAAGGGTTCGGGAGATATAGGGCCCCAAAGTCGGTCCACATTCCCTAAGGCGTTTCCCATGTTAAAGTTTCCCTATGGAGATTCCAATGTTAAATGGTCACCGGGACGAGGTCCACTTCTCCCGGTACTGTGTCGCGGCCATGAGTGTGAGCCACACGCCCTTTGGAGAGCTCGTAGAGGAGGAGTGGGGCTCTGCACCTACACCAGAACCGAGTCTCTATCCCTTTTGGTTCGGGAGATATAGAGCCGCAAAGTCGGTCCAAATTCCCTATGGCGATTTCAATGCATTCGACACAGTCATTTTCCTGAAAGTTCCCTATGGAGATTCCCATGTTAAATTTTCACCGGGACGAGGCCCACTTCTCCCGGTACTCTGAGCCGGCCATAAGTGTGAGCCACACGCCCTTGGTGAGCTCGTAGAGGAGGACTTGGGCTCTGCACCAACACCGGAACCGAGTCTCTAGCCCGAAAGGCACGCGAGATATGAAGCCGCAAATCTGTGAAATTCCCTATGGCGATTTCAATGCATTTGACACTTAGACGATTTTTCATGCGGTTCCGCGCACTTTGTTCCGCGGCCACGGGCCCGCCGTAGCTCCAATCCTGACACATTTTGGCACACATAAACTATAGATACTTGGCTTTCGAATGAGCCCGGGCTCACCTTGTAGAGCCCACTCACCTTGTAGAGGAGACTTGGGGCTCCACGAGGGTGGTAAAAGCTAGTCTCTAGCCCCAAGGGTTCGGGGAGATATAGGGCCCCAAAGTCGGTCCACATTCCCTAAGGCGTTTCCCATGTTAAAGTTTCCCTATGGAGATTCCAATGTTAAATGGTCACCGGGACGAGGTCCACTTCTCCCGGTACTGTGTCCCGGCCATAAGTGTGAGCCACACGTTCTTTGGAGAGCTCGTAGAGGAGGAGTGGGGCTCATGTTAAATTTTCACCGGGACGAGGCCCACTTCTCCCCGGTACTGTGAGCCGGCCATAAGTGTGAGCCACACGCCCTTTGGTGAGCTCGTAGAGGAGGACTTGGGCTCTGCCACAACACCGGAACCGAGTCTCTAGCCCGAAAGGCACGCGAGATATGAAGCCGCAAATCTGTGAAATTCCCTATGGCGATTTCAATGCATTTGACACTTAGACGATTTTTCATGCGGTTCCGCGCACTTTGTTCCGCGGCCACGGGCCCGCCGTAGCTCCAATCCTGACACATTTTGGCACACATAAACTATAGATACTTGGCTTTCGAATGAGCCCGGGCTCACCTTGTAGAGCCCACTCACCTTGTAGAGGAGACTTGGGGCTCCACGAGGGTGGTAAAAGCTAGTCTCTAGCCCCAAGGGTTCGGGGAGATATAGGGCCCCAAAGTCGGTCCACATTCCCTAAGGCGTTTCCCATGTTAAAGTTTCCCTATGGAGATTCCAATGTTAAATGGTCACCGGGACGAGGTCCACTTCTCCCGGTACTGTGTCGCGGCCATAAGTGTGAGCCACACGCCCTTTAGAGAACTCGTAGAGGAGGAGTGGGGCTCTGCAACAACACCAGAACCGAGTCTCTATCCCTTTTGGTTCGGGAGATATATAGCCGCAAAGTCGGTCCAAATTCCCTATGGCGATTTCAATGCATTCGACACAGTCATTTTCCTGAAAGTTCCCTATGGAGATTCCCATGTTAAATTTTCACCGGGACGAGGCCCACTTCTCCCGGTACTGTGAGCCGGCCATAAGTGTGAGCCACACGCCCTTTGGTGAGCTCGTAGAGGAGGACTTGGGCTCTGCACCAACACCGGAACCGAGTCTCTAGCCCGAAAGGCACGCGAGATATGAAGCCGCAAATCTGTGAAATTCCCTATGGCGATTTCAATGCATTTGACACTTAGACGATTTTTTCATGCGGTTCCGCGCACTTTGTTCCGCGGCCACGGGCCCGCCGTAGCTCCAATCCTGACACATTTTGGCACACATAAACTATAGATACTTGGCTTTCGAATGAGCCCGGGCTCACCTTGTAGAGCCCACTCACCTTGTAGAGGAGACTTGGGGCTCCACGAGGGTGGTAAAAGCTAGTCTCTAGCCCCAAGGGTTCGGGAGATATAGGGCCCCAAAGTCGGTCCACATTCCCTAAGGCGTTTCCCATGTTAAAGTTTCCCTATGGAGATTCCAATGTTAAATTTTCACCGGGACGAGGTCCACTTCTCCCGGTACTGTGTCGCGGCCATAAGTGTGAGCCACACGCCCTTTAGAGAACTCGTAGAGGAGGAGTGGGGCTCTGCAACAACACCAGAACCGAGTCTCTATCCCTTTTGGTTCGGGAGATATATAGCCGCAAAGTCGGTCCAAATTCCCTATGGCGATTTCAATGCATTCGACACAGTCATTTTCCTGAAAGTTCCCTATGGAGATTCCATGTTAAATTTCACCGGGACGAGGCCCACTTCTCCCGGTACTGTGAGCCGGCCATAAGTGTGAGCCACACGCCCTTTGGTGAGCTCGTAGAGGAGGACTTGGGCTCTGCACCAACACCGGAACCGAGTCTCTAGCCCGAAAGGCACGCGAGATATGAAGCCGCAAATCTGTGAAATTCCCTATGGCGATTTCAATGCATTTGACACTTAGACGATTTTTCATGCGGTTCCGCGCACTTTGTTCCGCGGCCACGGGCCCGCCGTAGCTCCAATCCTGACACATTTTGGCACACATAAACTATAGATACTTGGCTTTCGAATGAGCCCGGGCTCACCTTGTAGAGCCCACTCACCTTGTAGAGGAGACTTGGGGCTCCACGAGGGTGGTAAAAGCTAGTCTCTAGCCCCAAGGGTTCGGGAGATATAGGGCCCCAAAGTC
>NW_027208443.1:0-60249 GCF_027789765.1 Dendropsophus ebraccatus | reverse complement strand
GTTCATTGTTTTGCTGGGATCAGAAGGAATAAACGATCATAGTAACAATGGTAACTAACGACCATCGTTCTGGGTAATATGGTGAACTATTTCAGTTTACGATAAACAATCTAGTTTGCGATCATTTATCGTTAGTCGTTAATCATTAAAAATCGCTCCGTGTAATAGGAACCTTACAAGTTTATATGCTGCACAATCCTTATATACCTTTATAAAGCTTGCCTTTGTCTTCTTTGTCCTCTTAGCATCTATTAAACTGCCTCTTCCTGCATCATCACAGAGGGAGCATGGACACTGGACAGCACTGGACCGGGAGAGGGGACATAGAGGTGACTCAATGGATGCTAATCGGCTGATTGTGTCTCTAGGTCCTGACCTAAAATTGTTGGTGTAATAGTGATGCGTGGGCGACGACTGATGAATCTGTAAATAAAATAATAAAGTTCATACATTACCTCTTCATGCTTTCCAGTGATTTCTTAATTTCTGCCTGTTCCGTGCAACTCTGAAGTGACAGGCTGCTCAGTTGATCAATGGCCAGGACGGGGTCGCCATGGCTGAGCAGCCAGTCACTTCAGAGGCAGGCTCTGAAGTTCCACAGAGGCTGCAGATAGCAATCAGAAGCAAAGAGAACATCGGGGAGCGGGGAGAGGTAATGTATGAACTTCACTTTTAAAGCAAAGGTAACGATGTCTGTGCACAATAATCGAGCCATGTAATAGGCTCAGTAAATGAGCGCCGATGTAGCAGATCAGCGCTCATTTACTATAGTGATCGGGCCGTCTAACACGGCCCTTATTCTCCCGTCTTTCTAGCCATTGCCAGGCTACATCTTCAAGCATATAGCTGTCAGGGTATGCTGGGAGTTGTAGTGTTGGTTTTAAGATCACTAATCTAAACAATACAGAAACAATGCCTGGAAACAGTCCTGGAAGACCTGGAAGACAGTTCATTGTTTTATCGATTCACACAGTATTTACTTTAGAGTGCCATATAAAAAATGAGTTTGTTAACCTGTGTACTTTTAAAAAGAAGCAGAGTAAGAACTGATTTAAAAGTGTTGGGTGCAGTAGCCGATGCAAGATAAGATGATCGTATGATCAGTACAAAGTACAAACACAGTCAGTCATCGCAGTACAAAATCAGAATATAATAGTCAAAAGGGATAGCCAAGGAATTATATAACCAGATAGCATGACAGGGATAAGGGAACGTAAGCAAGGCACTAACAAGTTAGGCGCTATAGCAGGCAATGAGTAACAGGAATAGGCAGATACTTAAAATCTAAATCATCAGTAGATGCTATTGCAAGTTTGCAATTCAGAATCATTATTTTTTTTAGTTATCATGGAAAAAAACGTCACTTAATTTTTTCTCAAAAAACAGGAAACAGTCAGAAAACAGGAAGTCCTGTGTATCCTAGGCCATCTGCGTGCTCACAGAGAAAGGGCATACGGCAGCTGATAAGTATGGGAAGACAAGATTTTAAAATAGAAGTAAATTACAAATCTATACAATTTTCTGAAACCATTTGAAAGATTGTCACTGGACAATCCCTTTAATATTAGGCAAGGTATTTATTACAAGTAGCAGGTCATACCTACAGCAGGTCACTGCTGAGGTAAATTCAATATACTGACATTTCCTCCTTGTATAGGGTATTATATAACTGCTGAGGTATGCCCTCACCCTTCCCTTGAGGTCAAAGTAGAACTTGCTCATGTTCATTCTTCATGGGTCATATGTAAGGTAAGAATAATGACAAAAGAGATGAGGTATGTATCTATAAAGTTGAGCATGTATTAGCAGCCTGTGAAGTTGAAATCGGTCTATTGAAAATGAAAAACATTCCTCAGGCGGCTGATAAAGAACAATATGCACTTTTTGTTAAAACTTCACAAATCAGTAGTGATTACCGATGAGCGAACCTGGAGCATGCTCGAGTCCATCCGAACCCGAGCTTTCGGCATTTGATTAGCGGTGGCTGCTGAACTTGGATAAAGCCCTAAGGCTATGTGGAAACATGGATATAGTCATTGGCTGTATCCATGTTTTCCAGACAACCTTGGAGCTATATCCAACTTCAGCAGCCCCAGCTAATCAAATGCCAAATGTTCGGGTTCGGATGGACTCAAACCCGATTCGCTCATCTCTAGTAGTGACCCATAATGAAAATGTAACTATAATCTTATGACTGGAACCCTAAAGACCCTATTACACAAAGCGATTATTGGCTAATATCAGCTGCTATGGACGATAATCGTTTTGTGTATTAGAAGGCAACGATCAGCCGACATGCACGATGCTGGAGTTTGCGTAGTTTTGCGCCTGCCTGCAGGTGTAAAACACGGTTACTCAGGCGTAGGAGGAGACCTAGCAGCAGCGTGTTGCTCTCTATGACCACAGCACGTGAGAATTACTTTATCAATCCTCCTTTTATATGCAGGCTTTGCGGACACTTGCTTCTTGCCCCTAATTTCCTCATACTAAAAACCTTGAGGGCTCCTCATTATCTCAACCACAAGTCACGGTCAGACAATGTGACTTACCATGACATCACCCAATATACTGTAAATAAATAAGTGGATAATGGGTAGGTGCTCTCGCACAACACAGAAGAGATAACAAAGGAAACCAGTTAAGTATTTATGTTATTATAATAACAGATATAATATGACCTCATCTACAACATATGTTGACACTGTCGCTGCAGGTATCTGCTGCCATTCAAAAATACATGCATTGTTCAATAGTCAGAGGTAGAGCATAGTATTTATATTTCATGGCTTGTACAAAAAACATATGGGCTAGTGCACACATCAAGCACAATTCTTTTCTTTGATACACCCACACATATATAAAACTGGCACAAAACAGAAGACCAGAACTAGGTTAACTCTCTTCCTCAGATTGTAAGGCTCAGTAAATTGTGTGGCTGGGCCTCATGAACCACCACTGGTTGTTCATACAGGCATTCATATTCACACATTCTCCTGTTTAGACAGGGCACTGGGTGGGCGATAAGGAAGATTTTATAGGCCACATAAAAGTATTAATTAGCCAACCTGGGCTGGGTGGTGCTGGCTCACGTTCCTAAGCATGAAGAAAGCCCACCTGCCAGCATTTGAAAGAATTAAACATTTTAATGCTTTATTTAGAATCATCATTAAAGAGGTACTCCGGTATCAGAAAAGATTAATGTAGCGTTATATGTAGCTTTTATATGCTTCAACCAACAAATTTTGTATTGTCTCTTGCTCCTCCCTCACGAGACAATGCATCATCCTCTGATGTAACAAAAGGCTTGTGTCAGGGGCCCGCACCTAGACAGCAGTGGCAGAGCACCCTGCTTTCTGCCAGGACACGCTGATGGTGTCCCTAGAAACCAGCCCGGCTGGCTGCTGGTGGCCCGCCCTTGGCGTCACTGCTTATTCCATGACCGAAGCTGCACTGCTCCACTGACACCTACCAGTCAGTTATGTGTATAACTGACTAGCAGGTGCAGCTGCCAGTCAGCTCCAGGCCATGTGGGTAGGCTGGAGTTTCTTCCCCAATGAGGTTCTGGGGCTGGGACTTCAGCTCCCTTAAAGGGATTATCCAAGGAAAATCTTTTTCTTTCAAATCAATTGGTTTCAGAAAGTTGTAATTTAGTTCTATTTATAAATATCAAGTCTTACCATACTTATTAGCTGCTGTATGCCCTGCCAGTCTAACAAAGGGCTTTTTGCTGCCACCTCTGCTCAAGATAGGATGGGGATTTGTCGCTGGACAGCGCCTGTCTTGACAGAGATGTCAGCAGACAGCACTTTGTCAGACTGAAAAGAAAACAACATTTCCTGCAGGACATACAGCAGCTGATAAGTACTGGAAGACTTGAGATTTTTGAATATAAGTAAATTATAAATCTGATAACTTTGTGAAACCAGATAATTTGAAAGAAAAAATATTTCGCTGGATAAACCCTTGTAGTGCTGCATGTCTCAGCTACACATGTGCAATGGGTTGGGCCATTAAAGTGAAAGGACACAGTGCTGCACACCATAGTATATGCCTTTATTGACAGCATGCATATGTAAAGCTGGGAGGCACAGCATTAATGCTTTGTGAATGCAACCTTAGGGGAGCACAGAGGCTGGCTATTTTACTGGAATAGTTATTTTTAGGTTGTCATTAGTCACTAACCCTAAATCCTTCTCTTCTGAAGTCTTTACTAACACAGAACTGCTGATATGACACTCGGATAGAGGATTCCTTTTTTCCCAAGGGACTGTAATTATTGTCCCTCAGACATAACTTTTGCCCTGCGGTTTTCTAGGCTGAAAAAAATGCCTAAAAAATGTCGAGCAGTTTTTCTTGCTTATTAACGTTTTCTTATTTTAGTGTGAATTACTAGATGAATGAATTTACCATAATAACAAAGCAAAGAGCTTTTTCACCTCTGAAATCACCAGCCTGCTGCCTTTTAACTCACTGCTGCTCCCCTGGGTGCTGGGAAAAGCTGGATCCAGTCCTGAGAAACTGGGAGAAGGCAGAAGAGAGTTAGGGTACTAACGATAATCGGCCGAATCGGCCCTATCTGGCCGATTATCGTTTCGTGTGATAAATACAACGATCAGCCGATGATCTTTGTCATCGGCTGATCGTTGAAATAGGTTCTGACCTATAATTTTTGTGTAATAGCTGTGCGTGGCTGGCGCTGACGATATGCAAGGAAGAATACATTACCTATCCAGGTTGCAGGGCTCCTCTTGTTCTGTGCTTCTCCCCGGGTCAGCTGAGACAGGCCACTCTGAAGCTGGAGAGCGCGGACCCGGGTAGAAGCACAGAGGAAGAGGAGCTCTGCAGCCTGGACAGGTAATGTATAAAGTTTAAACATGGGCTGCAAGGACATCGGTAATGATGTCCATGCAGCCCTTGTTAAACCGTGTAATCGAGCAGATCGGCGCTCATTTACATTTATTATCGGGCCGTCTAATACCACCCCTAAAAGGCAGGACGCTGATGGGCAGATTGCAGGGATAGTGATTCCCTTTGCTAGTACTGTAAATTCGCTCATCTCTAAAAAGTACTATAGGTGTTCTCATCTCCATTTGGCATTATAGCCAGTGTCTTTTTTATTTTTACTTTAGAACAAGTCATGTGATTCCAGGGAGTCTACTGAAAACTGAAAAAAAACAAAAAAAAAAAAACGCCAGAAAAACGCAGAATGCAGGCCCTGCTTCAATAAAAAACAAACAAACAACAAAAAAAATCTGCAAACGCACCCACCCCCTTCCCCTCATCTATCCCGTCCTTGGTTGAACTTTTAGGGCAAAACATCTCGTGTGTGGTATGACAGCTGTGGAGCTTTATTATGGGAGCATTATAGCATTTGAAAAAGAGGAACCTACTGATTTGCTGCCTGACTAATCGGCAAGTATTTGGCCAGTCCCCTTTGTCGCTTGTGTAGCTGTGTTGTGTCTCAGTTATAGCTGCAGGTCACTAGCAGCCTGTAGTAACATGGCGGTTACCTCCCGTCACTGACGTCTGCCGCTCTTCTAGTGCGTCATTACGTTTGTCCAATTACAAGAGACGTACATTAGCGTCGGCCAATGGAAATAGGGCGCGGGTTCTGCTTCTGGGAGTGTGGCGGAAGATCCTCCATGTGTCTTTTGCCGCATTCGCCGGTGAAGTTATGTCTGCTGTGTCCGGTTGCACTCCGGGCGGCCACAAGAGGAGCCTGGCGGAGCTGCTCGGTATCAATGCATGTCATTTACTGTAGCGGGTTACACCCTCCCTCACTTCATATACATCCTGTATAATGTAGACTTGTTTCTTACTGTCTGCCCGGGAGCCCATGGCAGTTACATGTTAGGAGTTTGGAATTGGAAATACCTGTCAGGTCAGCTGTTACTATGCAGGCTCATGTCTACATCCCAGGTGACAGTGCTTGCAGCTATGGACGCAGATGTCGCCTACTACATGTGGCTCCACCTGTGGGTATAAAGGTGAAGGGAAGGCTGCCAGTGAGCAGAGCGGGGAGCCGTGCAGGTGTCAGAGAATGCAGAGCGGGGAGCCGTGCAGGTGTCAGAGAATGCAGAGCGGGGAGCCGTGCAGGTGTCAGAGAATGCAGAGCGGGGAGCCGTGCAGGTGTCAGAGCGGGGAGCCGTGCAGGTGTCAGAGAATGCAGAGCGGGGAGCCGTGCAGGTGTCAGAGAATGCAGAGCGGGGAGCCGTGCAGGTGTCAGAGAATGCAGAGCGGGGAACCGTGCAAGTGTCAGAGCGGGCAGCCGTGCAGGTGTCAGAGAATGCAGAGCGGGGAGCCGTGCAGGTGTCAGAGAATGCAGAGCGGGGAGCCGTGCAGGTGTCAGAGAATGCAGAGCGGGGAGCCGTGCTGGTGTCAGAGAATGCAGAGCGGGGAGCCGTGCTGGTGTCAGACATTGCAGAGCGGGGAGCCGTGCAGGTGGCAGAGAATGCAGAGCGGGGAGCCGTGCAGGTGTCAGACATTGCAGAGCGGGGAGCCGTGCTGGTGGCAGAGAATGCAGAGCGGAAAGGGGTGCAGGTGGCAGAGAATGCAGAGCGGAAAGGGGTGCAGGTGGCAGAGAATGCAGAGCAGGGAGCCGTGCAGGTGGCAGAGAATGCAGAGCGGGGAGCCGTGCAGGTGTCAGAGAATGCAGAGCGGGAAGGGGTGCAGGTGGCAGATAAGGCAGAGCGGGAAGGAGTACAGGTGTCAGAGAATGCAGAGCAGAAAGGGGTGCAGGTGTCAGAGAATGCAGAGCGGGGAGCCGTGCAGGTGTCAGAGAATGGGGAGCGGGGAGCCATGCTGGTGGCAGAGAATGCAGAGCGGGGAGCCGTGCAGGTGTCAGAGAATGCAGAGCGGGGAGCCGTGCAGGTGTCAGAGAATGCAGAGCGGGGAGCCGTGCAGGTGGCAGAGAATGCAGAGCGGGGAGCCGTGCAGGTGTCAGAGAATGCACAGCGGGGAGCCGTGCGGGTGCCAGAGGATGCAGAGCGGGGAGCCGAGCAGGTGTCAGAGAATGCAGAGGGAGAGCTGTGCAGACGGCAAAGAATGCAGGACGAGAAGCCGTGCAGGTGGCAGAGAATGCAGGACGAGAAGCCGTGCAGGTGGCGGAGAATGCAGAGCGGGAGTCGTGCAGGTGGCGGAGAATGCAGAGCGCGGAGCCGTGCAGGTGGCAGAGAATGCAGAGCGGGGGAGCCGTGCAGGGTGGCAGAGAATGCAGAGCCGGGAGCCGTGCAGGTGGCTGAGAAAGCAGAGCGGGGAGCTGTGCAGGTGGCAGAGTGTAGAGCAGGGAGCCGTGTAGGCGGCAGAGAATGCAGGACGAGAAGCCGGCAGGTGGGGGAGAATGCAGGGCAGGAAGGGGTGCAGGTGGCAGAGAATGCAGGGCGGGAAGGGGTGCAGGTGGCAGAGAATTCAGAGCGGGGAGCCGTGCAGGTGGCAGAGAATGCAGAGCGGGGAGCCGTGCAGGTGGCAGAGAATGCAGAGCGGGGAGCCGTGCAGGTGGCAGAGAATGCAGAGCGGGGAGCCGTGCAGGTGGCAGAGAATGCAGAGCGGGGAGCGTGCAGGTGGCAGAGAATGCAGAGCGGGGAGCCGTGCAGGTGGCAGAGAATGCAGAGCGGGGAGCCGTGCAGGTGGCAGAGAATGCAGAGCGGGGAGCCGTGCAGGTGGCAGAGAATGCAGAGCGGGGAGCCGTGCAGGTGGCAGAGAATGCAGAGCGGGGAGCCGTGCAGGTGGCAGAGAATGCAGAGCCGGGAGCCGTGCAGGTGGCTGAGAAAGCAGAGCGGGGAGCTGTGCAGGTGGCAGAGTGTAGAGCAGGGAGCCATGTAGGCGGCAGAGAATGCAGGACGAGAAGCCGGCAGGTGGGGGAGAATGCAGGGCGGGAAGGGGTGCAGGTGGCAGAGAATGCAGAGCGGGGAGCCGTGCAGGTGGCAGAGAGTGCAGAGGGAGAGCTGTGCAGACGGCAGAGAATGCAGAGCGGGGAGCCGTGCAGGTGGCAGAGAATGCAGAGGGAGAGCTGTGCAGACGGCAGAGAATGCAGGACGAGAAGCCGTGCAGGTAGCTGGTAATGCAGGGCGGGAAACTGTGCAGGTGCCGGAGAATGCAGCGTGGGGAGCTGCGCAGGTGGCAGACAATGTAGAGCGGGGAGCCATGCAGGTGGCGGTTAATGCAGCATGGGGAGCCATGCAGGTGGCAGAGAATGCAGAGCGGGCAGCCAAGCAGGTGGCTGAGAACGCAGAGCAGGGAGCCGTGCAGGTGGCAGAGAATGCAGAGCGGGGAGCCGTGCAGGTGGCACATGATGCAGAGCGTGGAGCCGTGCAGGTGGCGCATGATGCAGAGCGGGGAGCCGTACAGGTGACAGAGAATGCAGAGTGGGGAGCCGTACAGGTGACAGAGAATGCAGAGCAGGGAGCCGTACAGGTGGCAGAGAATGCAGAGCAGGGAGCCGTACAGGTGGCAGAGAATGCAGAGCGGGGAGCCGTACAGGTGGCAGAGAATGCAGAGCGGGGAGCCGTACAGGTGGCAGAGAATGCAGAGCGGGGAGCCGTACAGGTGACAGAGAATGCAGAGCAGGGAGCCGTACAGGTGGCAGAGAATGCAGAGCGGGGAGCCGTACAGGTGGCAGAGAATGCAGAGCGGGGAGCCGTACAGGTGGCAGAGAATGCAGAGCGGGGAGCCGTACAGGTGGCAGAGAATGCAGAGCGGGGAGCCGTACAGGTGGCAGAGAATGCAGAGCGGGGAGCTGGCTGGTGTCAGAGAATGCAGAGGGGAAGCCGTGCTGGTGGCAGAGAATGCAGAGCGGGGAGCCGTGCTGGTGGCAGAGAATGCAGAGCGGGGAGCCGTACAGGTGGCAGAGAATGCAGAGCGGTGAGCCGTACAGGTGGCAGAGAATGCAGAGCGGGGAGCCGTACAGGTGGCAGAGAATGCAGAGCAGGGAGCCGTGCAGGTGGCAGAGAATGCAGAGCGGGGAGCCGTGCAGGTGGCACATGATGCAGAGCGTGGAGCCGTGCAGGTGGCGCATGATGCAGAGCGGGGAGCCGTACAGGTGACAGAGAATGCAGAGTGGGGAGCCGTACAGGTGACAGAGAATGCAGAGCGGGGAGCCGTGCAGGTGGCACATGATGCAGAGCGTGGAGCCGTGCAGGTGGCGCATGATGCAGAGCGGGGAGCCGTACAGGTGACAGAGAATGCAGAGTGGGGAGCCGTACAGGTGACAGAGAATGCAGAGCAGGGAGCCGTACAGGTGGCAGAGAATGCAGAGCGGGGAGCCGTACAGGTGGCAGAGAATGCAGAGCGGGGAGCCGTACAGGTGGCAGAGAATGCAGAGCGGGGAGCCGTACAGGTGGCAGAGAATGCAGAGCGGGGAGCCGTACAGGTGGCAGAGAATGCAGAGCGGGGAGCTGGCTGGTGTCAGAGAATGCAGAGGGGTGCAGAGTGGCAGAGAATGCAGAGCGGTGAGCCGTACAGGTGGCAGAGAATGCAGAGCGGGGAGCCGTACAGGTGGCTGAGAACGCAGAGCAGGGAGCCGGTGCAGGTGGCAGAGAATGCAGAGCGGGGAGCCGTGCAGGTGGCACATGATGCAGAGCGTGGAGCCGTGCAGGTGGCGCATGATGCAGAGCGGGGAGCCGTACAGGTGACAGAGAATGCAGAGTGGGGAGCCGTACAGGTGACAGAGAATGCAGAGCGGGGGAGCCGTGCAGGTGGCACATGATGCAGAGCGTGGAGCCGTGCAGGTGGCGCATGATGCAGAGCGGGGAGCCGTACAGGTGACAGAGAATGCAGAGTGGGGAGCCGTACAGGTGACAGAGAATGCAGAGCAGGGAGCCGTACAGGTGGCAGAGAATGCAGAGCGGGGAGCCGTACAGGTGGCAGAGAATGCAGAGCGGGGAGCTGGCTGGTGTCAGAGAATGCAGAGGGGTGCAGAGTGGCAGAGAATGCAGAGCGGTGAGCCGTACAGGTGGCAGAGAATGCAGAGCGGGGAGCCGTACAGGTGGCTGAGAACGCAGAGCAGGGAGCCGTGCAGGTGGCAGAGAATGCAGAGCGGGGAGCCGTGCAGGTGGCACATGATGCAGAGCGTGGAGCCGTGCAGGTGGCGCATGATGCAGAGCGGGGAGCCGTACAGGTGACAGAGAATGCAGAGTGGGGAGCCGTACAGGTGACAGAGAATGCAGAGCGGGGAGCCGTGCAGGTGGCACATGATGCAGAGCGTGGAGCCGTGCAGGTGGCGCATGATGCAGAGCGGGGAGCCGTACAGGTGACAGAGAATGCAGAGTGGGGAGCCGTACAGGTGACAGAGAATGCAGAGCAGGGAGCCGTACAGGTGGCAGAGAATGCAGAGCGGGGAGCCGTACAGGTGGCAGAGAATGCAGAGCGGGGAGCCGTACAGGTGGCAGAGAATGCAGAGCGGGGAGCCGTACAGGTGGCAGAGAATGCAGAGCGGGGAGCTGGCTGGTGTCAGAGAATGCAGAGGGGAAGCCGTGCTGGTGGCAGAGAATGCAGAGCGGGGAGCCGTGCTGGTGGCAGAGAATGCAGAGCGGGGAGCCGTACAGGTGGCAGAGAATGCAGAGCGGTGAGCCGTACAGGTGGCAGAGAATGCAGAGCGGGGAGCCGTACAGGTGGCAGAGAATGCAGAGCGGGGAGCCGTACAGGTGGCAGAGAATGCAGAGCGGGGAGCCGTACAGGTGGCAGAGAATGCAGAGCGGGGAGCCGTACAGGTGGCAGAGAATGCAGAGCGGGGAGCCGTGCTGGTGTCAGAGAATGCAGAGGGGGAGCCGTACAGGTGGCAGAGAATGCAGAGCGGGGAGCCGTACTGGTGTCAGAGAATGCAGAGCGGGGAGCCGTACAGGTGGCAGAGAATGCAGAGCGGGGAGCCCTGCAGGTTGCGAAGAATGCAGAGGGGGAGCCGTACAAGTGGCAGAGAATGCAGAGCGGGGAGCTGTACAGGTGGCAGAGAATGCAGAGCGGGGAGCCGTGCAGGTGTCAGAGAATGCAGAGCGGGGAGCCGTGCTGGTGTCAGAGAATGCAGAGCGGGGAGCCGTACAAGTGGCAGAGAATGCAGAGCGGGGAGCTGTACAGGTGGCAGAGAATGCAGAGCGGGGAGCTGTACAGGTGGCAGAGAATGCAGAGCGGGGAGCTGTACAGGTGGCAGAGAATGCAGAGCGGGGAGCCCTGCAGGTTGCGAAGAATGCAGAGGGGGATCCCTCTAAGGCTACATTCAAATGTCCGCAAACTTAAGGATCTTACGGACAGGGAAGGAATGTAATGGATTTGTTCCCCACCTGGCATGATGTGTCAATTTCATGCTGGCAGCTCTTTGAAAAAAATCATTGAATTGCCATAGCGATTTTATGAGGTTCCCCGCTGAATCCATTACATTCCTTCCCTGTCCATAAGATCCTCAAATTTGCGGACGTGTGAATTCCCCCGCAGAGCTGTAACACCTGGTGTATGTGCATACAACATTAGGGTATGTGCACACTATGGAATACGTAGAGACATGGCAATTCTTTAGTTTGGCTCCAAAGCTCTCAGATAAATCTCTCTGTGTAAACGCACCATTATAAGCTGGTTTTAGCCTCTGAGTGTAAACTAGAATACTCCAATTTGCCCTTTTAACAATTTCCGGCTATTGTATTTATGTTATGAATCAGCTTAATTTATATAAAACAAGCTCCCCCGTTTAGACCAGGTTCCCACATTGCCATCCCTGCCTGCGGTTGAAACCATGCTCCCATGTGGTCATCGGTTACATTGCCGTTAATTTGCCAATTTCACATGGCTATTGGTGAAGGAATGGGTGTCTGTTTTGGCTGAGGAGTTTTTCACATTGCCATTGTGGCTTCTGTTATATCTGAACTTTGATAGCAGCGCTGGCCCTGTGAAATGACAAACACCAGTAACTTATAATCCTTTTGACTAGAAAAATAGATTAACATTCTGTTCTTTTTTGCCCTGTCACATTTGACATTACCACCAATGGAGCCTCCCCTTTGACAGTATTAGTCAAAGCCTGGAGCAAACTTGTTGTCATGGGTTAGTTCTGCTCCATAAGACAATACAAAAGAGGTGTAGGCAGGCATTGCTGAATGATTAACAGTAGACCGTCGCTGCATAACAAGCATACCTGATAAATGTCTACCAATAGGCTATATGCGTTAGGAGTGACCACACATACAGTACAAGATAATTCCAAACTCTTAAAGGGGTTATCCAGCACTACAAAAACATGGCCACTTTCCCCCTACTGTTGTCTCCAGTTCAAGTGCGGTTTGCAATTAAGCTCCATTTACTTCAATGGAACTTCAAAACCCCACCCAATCTGGAGACAACAGTAGGGGGAAAGTGGCCATGTTTTTGTAGTGCTGGATACCCCCTTTAGGTAAAAATAAATAAACACACAAAAGTAAATTAACCTAAAACTGGTCATGTAGTAAAAAAAATAAATCATGTGTGATAGTTACCATTAAAGGGGTTATCCAGCGCTACAAAAACATGGTCACTTTACCCCTTTCTTGTCTCCTGATTGGGTGAGGTTTCAAACTCAATTCCATTGAAGTAAATGGAGCTTAATTGCAAACAGCACCTGAACTGGAGACAAGAGAGGGGGAAAAGTGGCCATGTTTTTGTAGTGCTGGATAACCCCTTTAATACATGGCTAGAAGAGCAGGAGGTGTGGGCTTCATTTGTGTGTTCTGCACTTTGTTTTCAAAGCAAATATGCCTGTTTTTTGGCACATAAATGTGTCACAGTTTATACAGCTCCACAGGGGTCATAAACAGGGCTCATCTCTAGTGTTGGGGGGGTGGGGTTGGTGGTTGGCTCCCCTTTTATTCAGTGTGCACAATTGGACTTTGTTGTTTCTATTTGTTGTCAAATATTACTGCCTTGTTATTGTACTTTTGTGAGAGTGTCCTCATGTTGCTGACCTGCCAATTGTGGTGGCCTGTTTAAATAAACAATTAAAAACAAAAAAACATAAATCTACATCTTTTTCATTATCTCCCACATGGCTACACTCCAGACTGCATCCATGATGTGTACAGTTGCTGCAGTGTGTATATAGCCATGGGAAAACCTAAGTACTTAGAGGCTCCTCATTACTTGCAATCTCATCAATCTTTACAGATAAATATCTTTTTTTTCCAGCTAACAGGCCTAAGAGAGGGGAAAAGAAAACTGAAGCCAGCAGCAACAGCCTGCAGGAGGCTGCCCTGTATCTTCTGAGCTGTCGCCAAGATGTGAATCAGTTTCTGTTAGAGGTAATGTCATGGAATGACAATACTGGAAGGGATTGCTCATTGTTCAGTGGTTTTCCAGTTTCATCACATGGAAAAAAACAGTTACAAAGACCATCTTACTTTGGAATGGTTTGTAGTGTAAATAGTGATTGCTTACATTGGAAAATAGAGGTTATAGGTCCATGCCGGACACTTGTTGCCTGCTGTCCAGCCAAAATCAAGGATAAGAGAGTGCTTCCTGGTGTTGTAAAGTCTGGACGCGCTGCCTCACTGGTTTACCATGATCAGTTGCTAGAATAGGCACAACTGTAAAGTGATTGTCTGGTTTTATAACATTATTAGGAAATCCTTAGGAGTTGAATGGGAGCTGAGCTGCAGTAACCCGTAACCTGCAGACGGTGCAGGGTTTCTGGCGCCATTTGCAGTGTATAACTGCAGCAGCTAATCCAATATTGTTGCTGCACCTCCCAGCTTGCTTCATGCCCGATGAAGAGAACACAATAAGAAACGCAACAAGCTTTAGATCAGGACAATAGACATGACAAAAATGTGCAAGATTAGTTGGGAGTAGAGATGAGCGAACTGTTGACATTTGGATCTCACTGCCAGGAGAAGGTGGATGCAGCCTGAGGACTGCCTGGAAAAGATGGATACAGCTACATGCTGATCATTCTGGTTCGTACAAACTTTGGTCAATGTGTAGAATCTATAAGACCTCTTTTGTCACCAGCACAATACTCTGTGTGACTCCGCAGGTCCCAAAACTTGTTTTATCCGTAATCCTGCAACTTATTTTGAATCCTGGTAATCCTTCCTCAATCACGGATCTAGCACATTTTTGGCATGATTGTTGTCCTGGTGCGAAAATTATAGTTTCATACAGTAAGTCCATGATTACTATTGGCAGACAGGGCCTGACCATTTTCTCTTTAGGTAGAATCTCCTCCATGTAAGAAGGAGTGCCTCAATGACTGCTCAGCCTCTGGGCATTCTCAGACGTCTATTACAATTACAGAACCATTCATTGGTAAGTGTACAAAATTAGTTTTAAGCCTTTTCTTAGCTATTTCTGTTACTGAGAATGCTGATTGACAACCAATATGACAACTTTTACTGGCCCTGTTGGGGTTGTTGTCTAGCTAAACTCTTGCATGGCAAAACTCTCTATTTATTTAGTTAATATTCAGCCATTGCTTTATTGCTGCAGATTTCCTATACAAAAGTGTACAACCATTGTAAGATATCCTTAGGAAACAGATGCCACATAGATTTTTTTTTTCCACCTCAGCATCTGCGTTGCGAGATCAAGCCTTCCACTTGAACTTACCACCAAATGTCCTGGGTGCTACAGCAAGTCTGTCTAACATCCTGAAGATTTGCCATAATGTAACAGATGGGGCAGAAAGAACCATGCTAAGCCAGGAGCAGAGGGTAAGCCATATTTACTGGAAAATAAAGGAAAAAATGGATGTGGTAATTATGTGACTCTGCATAGGTATAAACTAGAGATGAGTGAATTAATGAGAGATGGTTTTGGGTGCCTGGAAAATATGAAGTGTGGATAATTGTAAGAGCCAGCTCACCAGGTTCACAAGCTGCCCCGCACGGTCCATCACTCCAAACTCTGATTAGTGATTCCAAGAACGATACACTGGACCAGCGTGTGCAGGTGAAAATTCAAGATTCTTTATTATACGACCCATAAAATCACAGGCACATCAACCAACTTCTCACAAGCGTCTACGCGTTTCCGGTGCAAGCGCACCCTTAAAGGGGTATTCCCCCCAAGAGCTAAAAAAATGAAATGCTCCCAAACCTAGCTGGTCTTACTCGCCAAGTCCCCCTGAGTATTTTGATCCGTCTCCCATCTTTCTAGCTGCTGCCGTTCCTGAGTTACAAGTTTTTCTAAAAGCCAATCTATATCCAAGATAGGAAACTACATTTCCCATCATGCAATGCTTCTGCCTGATGATGGCGATGTAGCAGAGCTGAGACAATGAAGGAGATGATGACAGTGTAGCAGAGCTGAGTTGGGGTGACGGCGTAGCAGAGCTGAGTTGGCAGTGACGGTGTAGCAGAGCTGAGTTGGGGGAAAGGGCGTAGCAGAGCTGAGTTGGCGGTGACGGCGTAGCAGAGCTGAGTTGGCGGTGACGGCGTAGCAGAGCTGAGTTGGCGGTGATGGCGTAGCAGAGCTGAGTTGGCGTTGACGGCGTAGCAGAGCTGAGTTGGCGTTGACGGCGTAGCAGAGCTGAGTTGGCGTTGACGGCGTAGCAGAGCTGAGTTGGCGTTGACGGCGTAGCAGAGCTGAGTTGGCGTTGACGGCGTAGCAGAGCTGAGTTGGGGATGACTGTAGCAGAGCTGAGTTGGCGGTGACGGCGTAGCAGAGCTGAGTTGGGGGTGACGGCGTAGCAGTGCTGAGTTGGCGGTGACGGCGTAGCAGTGCTGAGTTGGCGGTGACAGCGTAGCAGAGCTGAGTTGGCGTTGACGGCGTAGCAGAGCTGAGTTGACGGTGACAGCGGCGATTGCGGGGGGGGGCGGAGCTAGCCGCGGGCGATTGTGGGGGGCGGAGCTAGCCGCTTGCGATTTGGGGCGGAGCTAGCCGCAGCGATTGTGGGGGGGTGGGCGGAGCTAGCCGCGGGCGATTGCAGAGCTAGCCGTGGGCGATTGCGGGGGGGGGGGGGGTATTGCGGAGCTAGCCGCGGGCGATTGCGGGGGGGGCGGAGCTAGCCGCGGGCGATTGCGGGGAGGGGGCGGAGCTAGCCGCGGGCGATTGCGGGGGGCGGAGCTAGCGTGGCCGATTGCGGGGGCGGAGCTAGCCGTGGGTGGAGCTAGCCGTGGGCGATCGCCTGGGGATGGGGGGGCGAAGATTGCGGCTGGGGGGGCGGTTGATTTGTGGGCCAGAGGGCTGTGTGCTGCGGGTGAGTGCTGCCAGGAGGCTCTGGGCTGGGGGTGACCGGGTGGCTGCTGTTAGAGAGGGAGACAGTCACAGCTGCGCTGATCCCTCTGTAACAGCAGCCACCGCATCAGTGTTCTCAGTCACTTCACTGTGCTTGGACTGAGGACACGTGATGCCGTCTCGAAGGTCGGGGCCAGGAGCAGGGAGCGTGTTGGGTTGGACTGAGGTCTGATGATTCTATGCAATCCGTGGGGGTGAATGCAGCTGGATAACAGCAAAACTGTGCAGAATCCATAATAACTGTATATTGGAAAGATGGAAAGCTACGGGTGGGCAGCGTATTAATGCAAAAATAATTTTCGGGGGGAATACCCCTTTAATCATGACAGATAGTGTAATAGATGGATATACTTTTATACATCAAGCAAAAGTGTATCCATCTATACATCAAGCAAAAGTGTATCCATCTGTTACCCTATCTGTCATGGTTGATGTGCCTTCGATTTTATGGGTCGTATAATAAAGAATTGAATTTTAACCTGCACACACTGGTCCAGTGTATCATTCTAAAAAAATATGAAGTGTCATTTTATTGACTTAAATTCCAGTTAAAGAGGATGTACCACGAGGTACATCCTCTTTAATCTGAACCGACAGATCGAACAGCACCGTCACGGGGAAGCCGGTGCCGAAGCTGGTTCCTGTGCACGGCGCCGTTCTATGCACCGGAACCGGCTGGTGCTCAAGCACTGGAGGCCGGCCGAGCCGCCCCCAGTGGGAGGGAATTCCCTCCCCTCTATGACGCGGCTCCATTCATTCTAATGGAGCCGCGTCATACAGGGTAGGGAATTCCATCCCACTGGGGGCGGCCAGGCCTACCTCCAGTGCTTAAGCACCAGCCTGTTCCGGTGCATAGAACGGCGCTGTGCACGGGAACCGGGCCACGGTCCGAAAAAACGGACCGCGGCACCGGCTTCCACGTGACGCCGCCGTTCGATCCGTCGGTTCAGATTAAAGAGGATGTACCTGGTGGTACATCCTCTTTAATATGGGGGTTTCCTTACAGGAGCCACCCCTTTGGCTGGGTCCTTCCCGGAGGGATATCTGGCTAGTCCTGTGTTTCGAGACTCTTTGATGAGGCTCCACAGGCTCTTCTTTTGCATATTAATTTTTCCCAGGGGGCAATGCACCTAGGACTTTACTGCTTTGAGCGCTTTTACTAGCAGTCGGCAGTGTTGTTGTTTGGCTGGTCTCCCTGAGATCAGCGATCTGTTTCTCTTATGATCAATAAAGTGTATGCATTGCTGGCCACTCAAACAGCTGCAGGCACTGGTGCACTGTGGCTCTGAGATGCTGTGCCAACGTGATGGCATTGGCACTGGCCTCTAAGCCCCTGTTCATATAATATTAAACTGCTTGATGTATACGCAGGGAAGCTCCTGACATATACCTCCTGTCGTCAGTCCCACTGTAGAGGCATTTAATGGATAACATTACCCATAAGAACAAATGGTGAAAAAAATGGTGTCCACTACCTCTCTCCAGTATTTTTGAATACTGGGGCATTTCCATAGCATAGGTAAGTAGTCAGAGTTCTTACTACCACATTTGGGACACTCGTCTGCTCTGGCCCGATTTTTGAAAAGCCAAGTGGGGTAAAAATGTAAGCAGTTAAAAATTGAACCAGTTGTTGATTTTTGCTTCATGAGGACTTTTTTTAGAGTTATAGGGCCAATGTCTTCCAATTTTTGCTTATTACAAAGAGAATGAGCCATTAACGTATTGTCTAGGGCATGGGTCTCCAAACTGCGGCCCTCCAACTGTTGTGAAACTACAACTCCCATCATGCCTGGACAGCTAAAGCTTTGGATTTGGTTGTCCAGGCATGATGGGAAATGTAGTTTTGCATCAGCTGGAGGGCCGCAGTTTGGAGACCCATGGTCTAGGGGAACCCTATATATTTTCTTGAAATCCCCATTTTTCCCACCATTCGAATAGCTAAGTGTGTGATATATTGAGTGTGAGAAAACTATAATATTCCAAGTGTCTTTTAGCATGAATGGCATGAATTGGTTTATATGACAACCAATGTGAGAGTTTCAGGCCAAAAAGATTTAATCCGTCCATTCTTAAAGTGACACTGTCACCCACTTTTTGCATTAGGACTTCTCTACACAGGTGTAACAGGTAAATTTCACAGTTTTCACACCTTATTTTATATCATACATCATGGTGCTTGTTCCAGTTAAAGTGATCTTTTATCATCTGTGGATTGTGCTACCTGGGTGGAGCTTCACGGGCGCAGTGCCACTGTAGGCCTCACCTACAAAGCATAGGCCCAGCCCCCTCTACGGCCATTGTAACGGGCCAGCCTAAATGTCTAGGCCCATGCGTCAATGATGCAACTGAGGGGCGGAGTCTACCGTGGCAGTGTGGAGCAGGGCTAAGTGGTGCTGCGTCTGTTAAGCCCCACCCAGGTAGTACAATCCGCAGATGATAAAAGATCACTTTTTAATGGAACAAGTGCCATGACGTATGATATAAAATAAGGTATGAAAACTGCAAAATTAACCCTTTACACCTGTGTACCTGTGTAGAGAAGTCATAATGCAAAAAGAGGGTGACAGTGTCACTTTAAATAGATGGTTAGTGTACTTGATACCTAGACTATCCCAAAGTGAATGATCTATAATTTTATTAAGTTCTAAAAGGTTAAAATTCTCTCAAAGGGGAGAAATTGATGCTATTATTAATACCATGGAAAAACTCTGGTGTAAGAACTCTACCTCTAGTGCAGTTATGGAATGGGTGTATAGCGAGTGCACTACTTGGCTGGCACCAAATGACCTAATTAGTATGTATAATTAGTAGGCTCTCTAGCAATACCCCTAAAATATTATCTCGAAGTATAATTAAATACGCTTGTGGTACGCTTGTGGCCCCGTCGGACGTTCATACAGGCAGATCCCGGTCTCTGGAGGAGGAGACCGCAGGATCGTGTGATGGCGTCCCTGCGGGTGCTGGAGCTGAATAGCGGGATCTAGGGCCGCAGTGCAGATCCCCGATCCCGCTATTCAGCTCGAGCACCCGCAGGGACGCCATCACATGATCCTGCGGTCTCCTCCTCCAAAGACCGGGATCTGTCTGTATGAACGTCCTACGGGGCCACAAGCGTACCAATGCTGAGCGGGTTACAAGGGGAGGAGGAGATACAGCTTATGTACCCCCGGCCGCTCACTCCCGGGTATGTGGAGCGGGTCAGTGCCTGTCCGGCTGGGAGAAGGAGATAGAGCTTATGCCCCCCCCCCAGCTGCTTTCCCCCTTCTGCCCAGATCCCCCCCCCAGCTGCTCCCCCCCCCCTTCTGCCCAGATCCCCCCAGCTGCTTTCCCCCTTCTGCCCAGATCCCCCCCAGCTGCTCCCCCCCCCCTTCTGCCCAGATCCCCCCCAGCTGCTCCCCCCCCCTTCAGATCCCCCCCAGCTGCTTTCCCCCTTCTGCCCAGATCCCCCTATTTCTTGTAATTCTATAATACATATGAATGCTCAGCTTAGCTGAGTGTGCATGAGTTATTAATGGAAAATCTGCATAGCTGTATACCTGTATATACATATCTTGTAGTGTGTGTGCATAAATACATAAATAATACTGCCACTACAGGACTTGCATATTTGAGTATACAGCTACGTAAACACTACAGGATGTGTATATACAGGTATACAGCTATGTACACACTACAGAACATGTATATAAAAGGTATACAGCTATGTACACACTACAGAACATGTATATAAAAGGTATACAGCTATGTACACACTACAGAACATGTATATAAAAGGTATACAGCTATGTACACACTACAGAACATGTATATAAAAGGTATACAGCTATGTACACACTACCGGATGTATATATACTGGTATAGGGCTATGTACACAGTACAGGACATGTATACAGCTATGTTGCTGTATACCTGTATATAAACGTCCTGTAGTGTGTACATAGCTGTATATACAGATACTGTACTATGTACATAGCTGTATACCTGTGTATACATATCCTGTAATGGCTGTATACCTGTATATACACGTCCAGGTCTCTGCTGAGACCCCTAATAATGACAAATAATAATAAGGACAATAGCCTATATGGCCCAGCCTTGTGTTGCTGCTCAGTGAGTTATTTTTTTTAAATAAGAGTATAAAAAAAAAAAGTATCACCAGGTTTGCACTGTCAAGTGGGTGTGGCTTGCAAAAGGGGCGTGTCATAATTATCGCTCAGTTATCGCTACCGCGGCTATATGTACGATTAACCGCGATAATAATTTAGGCCAATATCGCCCAGCCCTACTGTGAGCTAATAAATGGTGGGACCGGTGGTAGGTGGTTATGGCAGTATATTTCTGCAATATATTCAATAGTAGTAGCAACTCTTTATACGCGTTTCAGAGCACTGCTCAGCTCTTTCCTCAGTAATGAGTTGCAAATGGAGTCTGTTCGTATATGCAGCATTTAAATATATGTTGAGTCCATGTTAATTGCAGGCCTGGGACTCTCCAGGTTCTTGCTAATAGGTGGACTGGATTTTACTTTCATGACTTCAATTGAAACATAATGTTGTTTACAGTTTGGAAATGATCCTGCGTATCAATATTTAAATATAGTAATATACTTATCATGCAGTATGGATAGATTACACATATCACTTTTATAGAACACTATTTTCTTACACGAAATATAGTAGGTCTATTTTATTCTATTATTAATTCCAGTTATTCTATTATTAACCCCTTAAAGGGAACCATTCACCCCGTGGCCCCCGGCAGAAACTGACATACAGTGACATAAAGGTCAATATACTTACCACATCGCTCCCGGTCCCGTCCCGAATCCCGTTGTTGACACGGAGAAATCGGCGATTCTTCTTCTCGCGCCCATTATGGTAATGAGTGCCGCCGGGCCCGAAGTCCAGCCTTCTCCCCGCCTCCGACTCTTGATTGACGCCGGGTCCTCTTCCTCCTCGTCTTCTTTCTTCTCGCCGGATCCCGCGCAGGCGCCGTGACAGTCGTTTTCGGCGCATGCGCAGTTCACAATTGAAGCCGCTCCGCAGCTTCACTGCTTACTGCGCGTGCGCCGATTGCCTCGAACACGTATCCTGTTTACCGCGCAGGCGCAGAGAGTTGATGAGACCATCGCAACGGCGCCTGCGCGGGAATTCGTCAGAAGACTGAAGACGTCAATCAAGTTCCAGGAGGCGTGGATGGGCGGCGACGAGAAGAGGACCTCATGAATAAGTTGGACTCGTCCGTCGTTTCCTATGGACGTTGGACTCATCTCAGCTCATTACCATAATGGGCGGGAGAAGAAGAATCGGCGATTTCTCCGTGTCAACAACGGGATCCGGGACGGGACCGGGAGCGATGTGATAAGTATATTGACCTTTATGTCACTGTATGTCAGTTTCTGCCGGGGGCCACGGGGTGAATGGTTCCCTTTAAGGACAGAGCCTGAAATGGCCTTAATGACAGAGACAAATTTTATGAATATGACCTGTGTCACTTTAGTCATTAATAACTTCGGGATGCTTTTACCTATCCGGCTGATTCTGAGACTGTTTTCTCGTGACATATTGTACTTCACATTTCTGGTAAAATGGAGTCGATACTCATAACGAATCTTTATGAAAAACACCAAAATAACCTGAAAAATTGTGAAAAACTGCATTTTTTACACTAAAATGTTGTTCTAGCCTTCATTTTTCATTTTTACAAGGGGATAAAAGAAAAAAAAAACACCAAATGTGTAGCGCAGTTTCTCCCGAGTACAGAAATACCCCACATGTGGACATAAAGTGCCAAGCGGGCGCAGGACGAGCCTCCAAAGGGAAGGAGCGCCAATTGTCCTTTGCAAGCTGGATTTTACTGGAATGGATTTCAAGGGTCATGTCGCATTTACAGACCCCTCGTGCTGCCAAGACACTGGAAACCCCCCACAAGTGACCCCATTTTGGAAACTACACCCCTCAAGGAATCTAACAAGGGGTACAGTGAGCATATGGACCCCACTGGTGACGGGCACAAATGTGGAACAATGTGACGTGAAAGGGAAAATTTTCATTTTTTCACTTTCTCGGCACAAATGTGGCCGTCATCAAGGGGTCCATATCCTCACTGCACCCCTTGATAGATTCCTTGAGGGGTGTAGTTTCCAGAATGGGGTCACTTGTGGGGGGTTTCCAGTGTTTTGGCAGCACGAGGGCTCTGTAAATACGACATGGCGTTCATCATCCATTCTGGCCAAATCCAGCCTCCAAAATCCAAATGGCGCTCCTTCCCTTCGGAGGCTTGCCCTGCACCCACACGGCGCTTTATGTCCACATGTGGGGTATTTACGGACTCAGGGGAATTGCTCTACACATTTTGTGTGTTTTTTTTCTCTTTTAACCCCTTGTGAAAATGAAAAATTTAAGGCTAAACCAACATTATAGTGTAAAAAATGTAATATTTAAGTTTTCACGCCATATTGTTCCACATTTGTGCCCGTCACCAGTGGGGTCCATATGCTCACTACACCCCTTGTTACATTCCTTGAGGGGTGTAGTTTCCATAATGGAGTCAATTGTGGGGGGGTTCAACTGTCTTGGCAACACAGGGGCCTTTTAAATGCAACAATGCCCTTGGAATCCATTCCAGCCAAATCCAGCCTTCAAAAACCAAATGGCGCTCCTTCCCTTTGGAGGCTTACCCTGCACCCACATGGCGCTTTATGTCCACATGTCGGGTATTTCCATACTCAGGGGAAATTGCGCTACACATTTAGTGTTTTTTTTTTTATCTTTTAACCCCTTGTGAAAATGAAAAAATCAAGACAAGATCAATGATTTAGTGTAAAAATTAAACATTTTTTACACTAAATGTTGGTCTAGCCTTGATTTTTTTCCTTTTCCACAAGGGGTTAAAAAAGAAAGTGAACACAAAACGTGTAGGGTAATTTCCCCTGAGTACGAAAATACCCCACATGTGGACATAATGTGCCATATTGGCACAGGGCAAGCCACCAAAGGGACAGAGCGCCATTTAGAGGCTGGAATGGAGGATGGAGGCCATGTTGCATTTACAAAGCTCCTGTGCTGCCAGAACAGTAGAAACCCCCCACAAGTGACCCCATTATGGAAACTACACCCCATAAGGAATCCAACAAGGGGTGCAGTGAGCATATGGACCCCACTGGTGATGGGCACTTACGTAGAACATGTGTCGAGAAAATAAAAAATACCATTTTTTTCATTTTCACGTCCCAAATGTGGCCGTCACCAGGGGGCCATATCCCCGCTGCCCCCCTTGTTAGATTCCTTATGGGGTGTAGTTTCCAGAATGGGGTCACTTGTGGGGGGTTTCTACTGTCCTGGCCGCACAGAGGCTTTGTAATTGCATCATTGCATCCTCTAATGGGAATGGCAGCCATACCTACTTAGCTGGGGAAAAGGGACAATTCTAATTTATTTGGGGGTATTATGCCAATTATTAGTTTATAAGGTTGGAAATGACAGGTGTCCATCAAATTCAACCTGTGTTGATCCAGAGGAAGGCAAAAAACCCTTGTGAGGCAGACGACAGTAGCCTCATCACTGGGGAAAAATTCCTTCCCGACTCCATAATGGCGATCAGAATAATCCCTGGACTAATGTGACCCCTGAAATAGGAATAAGGGACAGAATTTAGATAATGTAGAACCCCAATGACGTGTGGTACGCCTTGAAGCGATCCAGTATGCAGAGGCCGGGGCGATCAGGACAGGTGTCATACTGGAAAATGTTGTCCTTCCTGATCCCCCTATTACGCCACACTCTGCACTTCTTCTGGGGTCTCCCTTTCTCCAGTGTGGGGGACGTCACCTGGAAAATGTTGTCCTGGTGCGATACGGGGTCCTTCATATCCAGAAGCGCTGGGGCCGCTATATGGCTACTAAATATTAGGGCTTTATTACGGCTTCTGATATTTTTGGATTGTGCCGCAAGCTACAGTAGCTCGGGCAGCGAGGGACTGGAAGAGGGGGGTGCTGGTATAAAAGTTATCCCCGTACAGGTGGTAACCTTTATCCAGCAGTGGGAAGATCAGTTCCTGGACGATCTCCCCACTAACTCCGAGGATGGGGGGAGGGGGCATCTGGGGGCAGGATTCGGGTGTCCCTTCCTTCATACACTGTAATGGTACATGTACACTGCGGAAAGGCGAAGGATAACCCTTTGTGCATTCCGCAGCTGGCACCCGCCGGCGGACTGATGCAGGCGTGCGTCTCCGCTCGTGTCACACTCCATTCTATGCACGGGCGGATTCCGCTCTCCGTCCAACGTGTTCATTCTTTGGACGGACAACGGAATCCGCCCGTGCATAGAATAGAGTCTATGACACGGGCGGAGACGCGCGTCTGCATCAGTCCGCCGGCGGGTGTCAGCTGCGGAATGCACAAAGGGTTATCCTTCGCCATTCCGCAGTGTGCACGTACTCTAAATCTGTAAGTGTACCCTGAGGTACACTCAGAGTTTGTAGAATTTCACGCCATACCGTGATCTCTTATTGGGACGGTACTGGTGGAAAAGACGTGTCTGGGGGGAAGCGTACGCTACGCTACCCCCAGACATGTCACTGGATGATGAGGAGGATGAGGATGAATGGAGGAAAGAAGGATCCCCCCCCATTCATTCTCACTGGCTGTTTCGGTGTTGGAGGCAATAATAGCATATGCATCCGACGCCGAAAACACCCTGGGGGACATCTTTATACGGGGACTAGTATATGGGGTATGTAAATGTTTATTGTAAAACTTTATTCCATGTAGTGTGGTGTAATGTAGTGTTTTTTAAGTTTTTTTGACAGTAAGAAAATAATATCCCTACGCCAAGAAAGGAGCTGCTGATAAATGCCGCACTTACGTGCGGCACTTATCAGCAGACAGTGGCGGTAGGATATAGGGGGGAAAAACGCTCCTACGCCAAAAAGGAGGAGTTGCTGATCAGTGGCACACTTATGTGCGGTGCTGATCAGTACTCAGCGGCGTTAGGGCGCAAAAAAAGTAAAAAAAAAAAAAAATTGGGGGGGAAAAAAAAATAATAAATCTTTTTAACCCAAAGCAACTGATCAGTGAATGATATTCACTGATCAGCCGCTAGGGGGCAGTAGAGCGACGCTGCCGGAGATTACCGAGGCCCGCCGAAAACGAAGACCCGAGTGTTTCCGAAGATTTCCGACGCTGGACGAACGAACCCGGAAGCGACGCGAAGAAGACGCGAGGACGGCGCGGACCGCACATCTTCGCTCCGGACGGCCAGATCAGGTGAGTATGGTACACCTGCACCACACACACCTGTTCTGCACCTCTCAGCTACCTAGCTGGGGGGTGCAGAACTCGGCAATACTGTTTTTTTACAGTATGATCGCCATGATGGGCCGGCCGGTACTGGCCGGCCTATCACGGCGATCGTGGGGGTGGCACCGCGGCCATCTTTGTTGGGGACACTTATGGCGATTGGTGCTATCTTGGACAGCACCAATCGCCATTGCTTTCCGGGCCACCGGGTCACCGATGACCCGGAAAGCTGTTTTCAGCTGCTATATGCTGATCTGTATTGATCAGCATATAGCAGCGATCGTCGGCACGGGAGGGGTTAATCAACCCCCGTGCCGACGAGCAGAGATGGCCTGCTATACATTATAGCAGGCCATCTTCCCCGACCGCTGTGTGTGAACACACAGCGATCGGGGAAACATCGGGCGTACCTATACGCCCATTTGCGTTAAAGCCCACCCTGCGGGGGCGTATAGGTACGCCCGATGTCGTTAAGGGGTTAATACCAGTTGTTGTTTTTTTTTTTTTAACCAAACCTTCCCCCAAAGTGTAAGGGTAATGAATGCTCTATAGGGTCCCATCTGCCACCTGTATGATTCCAAGAGTTCAAATAAAGAGTTATACAGTGGAGCCCTGGATTACGAGCATAATCTGTTCCGGGATCATGCTTGTAATTCAAATCACAATTAAACCAAAGTAAATTTTCCCATAAAAAATCCTTGAAATGCAGAAAATTAGTTCCATCCCCCCACCCCCCAAAATAATGTTTTTTTTTTATTTTGAATAACATGTGAAACAAATTAAACATTTAGAAACAGCTGGATATGTAATATTATAAGTTGCTGTACAATATAGCAATCAGCATGTGGAGTATAATGTATAGTAAGGGCATAAACCTGAAAAAACTGCAGCAGTTAGTAGATTCAGGATGGAACTGCAGATCCCCATAATGCAGTGGCGTAGTACAACAGGCTAAAATAGAAAATCAGGGCTGCTTTCAGAGGTCTATGTGGTCACATAATATCAATGGGGAAGGTTGAGGGGGGGGTGTCCAGCATGGACCAACCAGGAAATGAGAATCACAGAGCTATGCAGGAGGACAGTGACAGAAACTTTTCTGTACAGCAGTGTGAGTAACTGAATGTAAGTGCAGGCGCATTATAGCAGCAGTGTGTATAGCTGAGTGTAAATTCAGGCAGATTATAGCAGAAATTGAGAGGATGGGAAACACAAGGGCTGACAGAGACTGCAGGGAGCATGAAGGAATGAGCAGGGCAGATGTGGGCACAGTATAGCAGCACTCTGTCTGGGGAGAGAGGGGTTACAGCTATAAAGTGATTACCCCCACTGTCCTGTTCCCTGATGCAAGCCCCAGCCTGAAGTGGATCTGCTATGATTTGGAAGGTGAGGGAGATTTCCTGGGTCACAGTACAGGGCTGTAGACCACACTATGCAGACCATGCCCCTCCCCTGCTCCCCCTCCCACCCAGTACAGGGAGCTTTTAAACCAACTTACAATTTTGAAAAACTGTAAGCTCTTCTTGCAAAATGCTCTCAATCCAAGTTACTCTTAAACTAAGATACCACTGGAGTTAAAATTTTCTATCCTTAAGTGGGATCACCCATCAAGTAAATTCTTATTTCTCTTCATCTGAAAAAGCTTAGAACTATAAAAATAATATCTGAAATTCCCCCTCTCTCAACCAAATCTATAAATGGATTGTACCTACTGTGTTTCCCTGAAAATAAAAAATCCTTCTAAAACAAGACACCCCAACTAACCTAAAGTAAGGCAACGCCCAAAAAAAAGGCACCCCTCCGAAAGTAAGGCAGTCTTAGGCTGAGTATGCATCCTCATTTATTGCTTATTTTCTCTACTGCCTAAGACGTGTTAAAAAATACTCCCTGTGCTGAAAACGGTGTCTTATTTTGGTTTAAAAGCTGCTTTTGTGATGTTTTCCTCATATATTTTTTTCATTTTTACAGGAAAAACTGTTGGGTTTTCTTAAGACACTAAAAGGACTTTTATCGGAAAACTGTTTTAGTCGCTCAGTTTTTTTAAAGCAGATATGGGAACAAGAGGTAAGCTTTACTTAAATAAAATAGTAGAGCTAAGGTTAGGTGATGATCGTAGTGGGTTATAACTTTAACAAAAAAAATGGATTCCTTGAGATAGAACTGATATTTTAAGCTATATATATATTGTATATCTCCATGCATTTCTATGGAATTAGATTGCTGTGCTCCTGGGATATGCAGTCTTACACAATTGCAGTTGTTTTAACAAAAAGAAACAAATATACATAAAGAATGCTATAGGTGTTTACAGGGCAAGGAATTTCAGAGAAACATCAAAATATTTAATAATTTTCATTTTTCTTGTGTAGCACCCTCCTCTGTTAGAAGTTGTATGGCACTTACAGAATTTGGACATTGTTGGACTTGAGGATTTATTAGAAGGGTAAGTGATACATGGTAACATACTGTACTAAACCTTTTAAAAGCCATAGCATAGATTTTTTTTGTAACTTTAATTTTCACATCACAAGATGGAGGAAATGGTTATTTCTTTATGTCCTCAAACAAAAATGTGTGGCAGGAGGGGAAGGATAGTTGGGTGGGTGTTTGAATAAATTAGTCCAGAGGGTGTCCCAGTCACCCCACAGTGTTCTCTCTGCATCTGGTCCCCAGTATTAACCACTTTTTTCTGTGACATCCTGTGACATTGACTGGCTCAGGTGGAACACCATTCTATAGTAGTTAGCCACAAACTTGACAAAAATGGCAGGTGATTGAGACCATGGCTGCCGTGTTACTGTGATGCAGCAGGCCCCTGGGGATCCAGAGATCAATTTGTATCTTGAATTATTAGGGTTATACATTCTGGCTGTGTGTTGATGTTTGCCTTTCTTGTGTTTTGTGGCCCATAGGTGCTATTTTCCCACAGACACATCAGAAGCTTAATTAGAATGTGGCTGTTTGTGATGCTCTGACCAGAAGTTCCTCATTGCATTGGTTCTAATTGAAGTTATGGTTAAAGGGGTTATCCAGTGCTGCAAAAACATGGCCACTTTCTTTCAGAGACAACACGACTAGAGATGAGCGAACCGGGTTCAGGTTCGAGTCGATCCGAACCCGAACGTTCGGTATTTGATTAGCTGGGGCTGCTGAACTTGGATAAAGCTCTAAGGTTGTCTGGAAAACATGGATACAGCCAATGACTATATCCATGTTTCCACATAGCCTTAGGGCTTTATCCAAGTTCAGCAGCCACCGCTAATCAAATGCTGAAAGTTCGGGTTTGGATCAACTCGAGCATGCTCGAGGTTCACTCATCTCTAAACACGACTCTTGTCTCCAGTTCAGGTGCGGTTTGCAATTAAGCTCCATTCACTTCAGTGGAAGGTTGGGTTCACATTGAGGAATTCACGCGGATAAACTCCGCAGAATTCCGCCGACTGTACGTGCTCACGGACGCACTCTTTCCGCTGGCTCCATAGACACCATTCTATGATCCAGCTGATTCCGCATTCCGCCGAAAGAACGACATGTCAATTCTTTCGGTGGAATCAGCCGGCCCATAGAATGGTGTCTATGGGGCCGGTGGAAAGGAGCGTGTCCGTGAGCGCGTACAGCCGGCGGAACTCCGCTGAGTTTATCCGCGTTAATTCCTCAATCCACCCGAACTGAACAGCAAAACCCCACCCAAGCTGGAGACAAGAGAGGGGCTGTCTCTGGAAGAAAGTGGCCATGTTTTTGTAGCGCTGGATAACCCCTTTAAAGGACTCGCTGGGGTCTGGAGCTTCCTCCTACAGATGGCTGTAGATCCCTGTTTCCTCTTCTGTCTTTATCTAATGCTAGAATTTTCTGTGACTGATATTTTAACTACATATCTAATATTAGTGTTCTTCTATCTGTAGTTGTAAAGACCCTGGCTCTGCAGTGGACTGGTTTTGCAAGGAGTTGCAGTCACTTTTCCTGTACATGCAAAAGTCATGTGACATAGAGTTTTGCAAGCAGATAATATCCAGTAAGTCTGTAGTATGGATTTTCAAGAGTTGTTTCTGATTATTGATCATACAACAAAAATACAATGACAGAAGGGAATTTTAATCTACATGGGGAGATAAATTTGTTAAAAAAACAATATATGTATATGTAAAGGAGCATCAGAACCCCATCGGACACCCAGCCCCCTACTAGCAGGTAAAATTTAATTAATATTCATTCATACAAAGATATTCAGTGTTAGTGTGTCCCATTTTTGATGCTGCTGCTCTTGTGGTGAAACATGTTGGTGGACATTGACAGAGTACTATATTTTAACATCCATGTGCTAGTGTCATTTTGGTGTTTAGAAAGACCTGCTGGTCTGGATGTGCAGTGCCTCAGGATGCAAGATAAAAAAACTGTATTAAGTAGAGAGTGTTTAGACGGGAGGTTGTTGGACACACGGAGTGCTTTTAAAGTTTTTGTTTGGTCCCACCAATGTGAATATCTGTGTTTACAAATGAATTAATAAATGACATGTTCCTTACTAATAGGCAGCTGGGTTTCTAGTAGTGCTCTCATATTCTTTAGATAAATTATAGTGTCATTGCTACCGAGATACAGAGATTATAGTTGATAAGTAACAGACAATTTGAACCAAAACAAATTATTTTTTTTAAAAATAATACACTGTATAAGAATATAAAGTATGCAGAGGAAACGGGATCCTGCTCTGTAGAGTGCTGTCTGACAGTGCTAGATCAGAGCAGGAGATTCCTATTACACAAAGCGATTTTCTGTTTTCTTTGATTAACGACAATCACAAATGAGCGCTTTTGTGAAAGACTTGAAATCATTCACCATAATATAGGGAATGAAAGTTGTTAGTTACGATTGTAATTATGATCGCTGGTGTGCACTTTATACTATACAAATGAATTAAAGGGGTTGGCCACTTTATAGCAAAATAGTTCTGTCTTATGGACAGAAACACCACAGAGCAGGGCAGCCCAGCCTGGAGGAGGGTAGCCTGATTTTAGCTGAATGAGGTACACAGGGAGCTGCTGTGAGTATATATAGTGAGTACAGTTACTAATATTATACACTGAACTATTTTACTATAAAGTGGCCAACCACTTTAACGATGTGTACATACACTGAACGATTAGCTAACAATGATTTAATGATCAGCTGAAAATATGCGATCAACAACACACAAACGTTTTTTCATTGGTCTGTTGATCGTTGACTGCATACACACGGGAAGATTATTGCCTAAATTGCAGCGATATAGTGGATTTTCGCACAGTAATCTTTCTGTGTAATAGGATCCTTAAATAGCCCCGGAGTTCCCGACACAAACGTTGGTGGCAGCAGAGGGGGTTGTGTCGCCAATTAATGCTGCCAATCAATGGAAGTAAATGTGTAAATGAAGAGCCATACATTTATTTAATAAAAAATTATTTATTTTTTTAATCTCTTGAGTACCTCTTACCTAACAATGAGTGATACAGTTCACTGATAAGTCTCCCAAAATCCCTATACAGTACTTGAATTTTTGTCTGATAGACCCCAGTTCATGAACAATTTTGGAGAAAGAATGCTCCCAGAAAGAATTTCCCTCTTCCAGTGTCATGTATGTGGCAAGCCGTATAGACTATTTTGTGTATGGCTGTGAGGTTAAACAGTTTATTCATCTCTATAACACAGATAATTAAGATGTAAGGGTGATAAGTGAACTGTTGTGGGAGCATGGTACTAGATTCTTTTGACTCCAAACACGTAACATCAAGCAATAACACCCAACAGAAATGAACTGTTAAATTACTTTTCCTTTTTTTTATGAACCTCTGGGCCACATGTGTAATTCCTCTAAAACTTTATGCTTATCCACAGGTTTCTTGACTGTGCTAATTGAAAATGCTTTCAGTAAGGCATCTACATCTGGAAAGAGTTCTGAATGTCCTAAACTTAAGGAGGTAAGTGAAAACACAGGCATAAGTTGTTGTACTTATACTTATGATCTGTTCTAACCCCATTTTTTTTCTATTTTAGATCTCCCTTTCCATATTGGATAAAATGCTTACCTGTAAGTGAGAATCTATATACTATTGTGTCATGGTCACTTTTCTGTGGGGCAGGCAGCCACTGTAAGCAGAAGAGACAAGCAAGATGAGGGACAGGAGTTTAATGCCTGAGATGCATTGAGCATTAATGTAATAAGCATCCAATCTTCTGTTTTATAGCCCAGAGCTGCATTTACAATTCAGCAGGCTTTAGGTCTGAATTTTATGTTAGCCTAAAGGGGTATACTGTAATAACAAATTATCCCATCCAACGAACTTGTTATAACTCCATTCATAATCTGTGGAATTAAAAGATATAGTCTCATAGATCTTAGTCAACTCTTCCATTCAAACAGGGGCAAAGGACCATCCTTCTAGGAATCAGTGGGTCTTAGTGGTCAGTCCACAATTGATCTAGCAGTTATAACTTATTACATGAATACTATATCTATTGGAAAATTATGCCATAAGTGAACAGTTGGTAGCATCTTTTAATGCTCTATAAGAATATGTTTAATGTACCGTAATGGATGGTGTTTTGTTTTTCAGGGTTTCTTGATTTCATCCCTGAAGCCCAAAATGTTGATTCTTACAAGCCGGGAGTAGAACAGAACTGGTATGTAAGGGCTGTTCTATTGAGTTGCATTACTCTTTATCAGTTTTTATTACTGTAAAGAATCACTTTAGTGTGGTAGCACCCAGTTTTTTATAAATAAATAATCCCATTGGGACTGGCAGACCTTTGGTGAGGGGTTGCTGCGGTTGGGAGCAAGAATCTATGAAGATCCCCTGGAGAAGAGAGGCGTCAGATGTATCTAACAGCTTCTTAGCCTCTCTGGTTTATTGCATGTTTGCTAATAAGGGAATACTGAGTTAATATTGGACAACTGTTTTCTTAATATGAATCTAATCTGTCTGTTTATTCACAGGTTAATGGCTTATAACGCGTCTAGATACAGAGCTCGTGTAATTCCAGAACTACTGGAGAATTTCTTTACCCATACATTAAGCCAGGTACTCATCTTCAAGCCAAAGCTAAAAGGTAACATACATGTATTTCTGATGGGTTTTTTTTTTTTTTTTTTTTTAGTTGGGGGGGGACAGTATCACTTTTGTCATATGGGACTGTAATGCATTAGGTTATACTTTTTTCAGATTATGGTTAAGATTTTTTTAAGTCTCTTCAATACATATTTTTCTGTTTTGACTTTCAACATGTTTCACATCATGTTTCAGGATGTAGCTCAGATTTCATATCTACATTAAGCTTTCTTCTGTACTGATTGTCACCCTCTGCTGAATATGATTGTCAATTTCCATGCTAATTCAAGTGTTGATTTGGTTTATATTAACTACAATAGCACTGACTACCAATGCCACAATCACCAGCTGCTATTAACTGATCATTCGCACCAGCTAATTAACCATTTAAATGCTGCTAATAAGGAATCCCTGGTGGTCTAGTCGGGCTATCTGCTTCTCACAATGTGATCGTGAGAAGTTGATACTTGCAGCCCTTAGTAATCGAGCGTAGATAACATTGATCAATGCAGTACATATGTATGCAGTACCATGTTTGCAGTACATCATTGTATTGGAGCCCCCTGTGGCGGACTACAAATTAGTGTTCAGAATTTTTTTTTTCATAAATAAAAAATCCCTTCCTATATTAATAGTTTAAATTGCCCTTTTTTCCTATTTTATTAATAAAAAGATACATTTGCTATTATTGTGTGCAGATTTGCCTGAGCTATAGAATTATCACATTCCTGATCTTGTATGGTAAATGACATATGCGCAAAAACTCGCCAAACCACAAAGTTGCTGATTCTTCGTCATGTTACATGCAGAAAAATTTGTGATCAAAGTGATTAAAAAGTCGGATACAAAAAAAAAAAACTAAAGCAGAAAAATGACACTTCATATAGCCTCATGGATGAAAAAAATAAACGCATCATAAGGATCGTAATAGAGGGATTTTGAACAGATTTATTTAAAGTCCTAGGGGGAGATTTATCAAACTGGTGTAAAGTAGAATTGTTTTAGTTGCCCCTAACAACCAATCACATTCCACCCATCATTTTTGATAGCATCTGTGAGGAATTATCTGATTGGTTGCTAGGGGCAACTAAGACAATTCTACTTTACACCAGTTTGATAAATCCCCTCCTTAGTTTTTTAAAAGCAGTAAAATAATTGGCCTATTATTGTAATCGTACCGACTTGGGGAACATAGATAAATTAAGTGTTTCATTACAAAGTACAGTTGGTGTTGCAAGAACAAGACTTCATATGGGTCTGTAGGTAAAAATAAAAGCACTGAGGAAAAAACTGTAGTAAGAAAACAAAAATTGTCTTAGTCATTAAAGGGGTATTCCTCATTCAAACATAACTTTTCATCTGTTGCTGCTGTTTTTGGTGAAACTAACAATTTATTCCATAATAGTTATTATCTATTCAATCTCCCTCCCCCAGTTCTGAGCTGCTGTTTTCTGCTGAAGACACAAAAAAACTGTGTGAGCTTTTTTCTTTGTCTCCCCCTCCCTTCCAAGATGGTTGATGTAAACAAGTCAGGTTGCTGATGAACTCACTGTGATTAATCCTCTCAGCATTAAAGAGTTGCTACAAAGTTGCAGATAGGCACTTGCTTATATCAGCCGGTCTCAGAAGGCGGGGGGGGGGGGGGGAGAGAACAGCTCTCTCATTTTTTTTGTGTCTTCAGCAGACAGCAACAGCTCATAACTAGGGGTGACATGTCCTCTTTGTTCTCATAAACCCCATATATCAAATATATCCACGATTCTATCATACTATGAAAGTGGTGGGTTTTGAGAACGAGGACTCCAGGTCATTTTATGATTTACCTGCAGCACACAGCATTCTAAGTCTTATGTCATTCCTTTTGGCATGTACATACTACTATGACCTGAAATTTCACTGAATGCCATGTGTTATTTATTAAGTTATTGTGTTACTCATTAACTACTATTTTAAATATTTTCATATTTTACTTCCTTTCTACAGTAGGGCGCACAAAGTACAGGACATTGAAATGCAGATCTATAAACACAAGTGACAGTAGTTTTCTCATGCGTTACTATATGCTGAATGGCCACTTTATTTGAGGCACCCATTTAGTTTAGGGTGTTGGACCCTTCTTGGCTTTGGAACTGCAGCAATTCATTGTGGCATAAATCACAGTAGGCATTAAAATGTCGCTGCAGCAATGTTGGCCCTTGTGGGTTGGATTACTTCTCCTAAATGCTGCAATCTAGTTGCCAGCACCGACACATTGAACCAGTAATGTCCTATCTACAGTCTCAGCTATTGATACCTGTTGCAATGTATTTATTACTCTATACTGCTCCTTCAAAATTTTGGCCCTTCCATCAATATGGTCACAGTGTTGATTCATCTGATCAGGCAATATTTTTTGTAATAGATTGTGGGAGTTTCGCCTTTCTGTTTATCTTAATGGGACTGGAACTGGTTGTTGGCTGTTGTAGCCTATTGGTGCTGAGAGGGGATGAGTTGTGTGTTTAGGCCTGTTGGAGCAAGGACTGTAGCTGTCAGCACACACAGCATCTACAATTCTGACATCCTTCTCTGATCCCTTTTCTGATGAGTGAGATTCCAGCTTATCTCCATCCTTCTCATTCACATCTGAACTATTGGCTGAATGAAATGTTCATGTGTATGGGAAAGAGAGCGGTTAGCAGAACAAACATTGAGCCATCTTTAGAATATCTAAATAAAGGAAGCCAGGACAGTATACATTAGCTTTTGGTACTCTTTGAACAACCATTACACCCCTGTACATCTGTTTATCTCTGTGTTATATGTACTTTTTGCTTTGCTCTTGTTCTGCACACAGTATCTGATGCCATACGATTACAGGGAGGTTGGAGTTTTGTGAAGACTTGCCCACTGCTAACAGCCTTGTACCGGAAGGTGAGTTTGGTTATAGATTTCCCTTAAGATTTCAGACATAAGCTTTAGTGATAGAACACTGTCTTTTCTTGGGACCTTGAATTAAAACTACTTTTTCCCCCCAGTTGTTTGTTTTACTCAGCGCTGAAAAACTGTCTTCCTGCATACAAAGGGTTTTGGATACACAGGAGGTCAATTGGCACCATGTATTAGCTTGTGTTTCATGCGTGGTTGTTTGCCAGCCTGAAGCTCAACAATTAGTGAAAGGTGAGGATGTAGTACAATATAAGAAACTGTACAGATAGATACTGTGTGCCTCCTTGTGGTGGATCAGTGTTGCTGCAGCCTAAATGTGTCATTTGTTATTCTGTATGTATTCTGGTGTTTATCCTTCTGTGATAAAAGCTACTTGAAATAAGTTCCTTATTAGTCTTGTCCGTCTTTAGATCTTTTGAGCCATCTCCTGTCTCAAGCCTTTCAGACCTATGAGCTGGAATATTTAATCACAGCTTTCCTTGTGGCCAGACAAGCTGCATTGGAAGGACCTGCCGCATTTATGTCATACACAGAATGGTTCAAGGTAGGAATACCTTTGGTTCTCTATCTAGTCAAGTTGGTGGCAAACAGTACTGACAGTATTAGGCTGCATTCCCACGTTCCGTGATCCTGATGGATCACAGACGTGGAATGCATGTACCGGAGTCCCCCTGCGCCCGGACATCATCTGTAATTAGATGCTGGGAGCGGGGGAGACTGTATTCATAAGCGCCGCGCTGTAGTAACACCACCACGAGGCCGATTCATTACAGCGCGGCGCTTATGAATACAGTCTCCCCCGCTCCCAGCATCTAATTACAGATGCTGTCCGGGCGCGGGTGGACTCCGGTACTTGCATTCCACGTCTGTGATCCGGAACGTGGGAATGCAGCCTTAGTTTCCATAGTTGTCATCACCCAACTTTTCCAAACTATTGCATGTTTAATCAGCATAAGTATGCATGATGTAAGAAATGTCCCATGATTGCTGCATACCTAGACACATTTATAATTCTGTAATCTGTAAAGTTATAAACAAGGGCAAAACACCTAGCACTGTGTATAATGTATTTAGGTTTAAAAGAAATTGCCTTAAATGTATTATAATACTGGAGAAGACAAAAATGCCAGTCTACAAGTCCGATAAAAAAAAATATTATACAAAGGTTCTCAGGGACAAATTTGGCAAATTTACACAATAATGTATAAGTGCTTCTTGGTATCCTGTTTTTTATGTATTGGACCGTTTTCTCTTTATTACCACATTACTTTTCAGGGTGAATTCTTTTAAAGTGAATGTATTGCCTAAATTTCTTTTTACTTATTAGATTCAGGTACTGGAACATGGTCTTTTTTCCCAAATGTTTTCTGATGGCAAGGGCCGAGTTGTGAGCAGGAGCTATTTTGTGTATCTGTGTTATCTATATACTGGTGCCACCTGTCACTGTACTACCCAAATAAATTATACATAGTGCTAGGTGTTTTGCCCTTCTGGTTTGTACAACTGGGTCCCTCCATATTCACCAAAGCAGCAGTGGGTTTTCTGTTCCAGCTTTCTATTGTGGTAACCCCTATGTGGCCAGCTCCAGTGGATTACTGTTTTATAATATATAAAGGCTGCGTGACATTTCTTAGAAAGCTTTGATGGCAACCTTATAAAATGTAATTCCTCTTTTCCTGAAACACCTATACATAGTAAAGAAGAGGACATATATAAGTAGAAGCCTTTGTGAGACTGACTAAAGTTTCTTCCTTTTAGTGTACATTTGGCACTGCCAGTTCATACCAGAACACCACCAAGAAGTCACTGGTTTTTCTCTTGAAATTCCTTTCTGATTTGGTCCCATATGAAACGCCACAGTACTTAAAGGTCAGTGTTCCTGTACTATTTTACATAGAAAGTTTGTGCAGTGTGTTCCTTTAAATGGGTTGTAAGAGATTAGTTAATAGGTTCTACTTTTTGTCAAGCAAACTGCACCACTCTTGTCCATGAGCGGTGTTTGGAGTTACAGCCCAACTCCATTGACACCTATGCAGAACAGAGTGCATTTGCAAAAGTAGACCCAATCTCACATCAGGCCTGTTCAACTTTGTAAATCTGGGAGGCTCACAAATGCTACAAGGGGGGTATCTTTATTAAAACAGACCCACAACCTAAGTCTCAAATCTCTGCCCTCATTACCAAGATTGTGGACCTTGACAAACTCCATAAGAGAATGCTGGCAGCAGCAATAGGAGTTGAACTGCACCTCAAGCTGAGAGATCTCACATTCTCTAAAGCGATGGCTGCAGTTGTTCACTGCAAGAAACCCGGGAAAAACCTCACTTTAGCCCTCCGTTTACAATGGCCCACTCTTTCATCCCTCATATTAGCTCTCACTGTGTTCGGATTTGTTCCGCGCCTACTGTAAGTCTCTGTATGTCCTGTCTCTTTAAGCCTACCCCATCCTCATCACATCCTGAGGATATTACTTCAGTAATTGCTTCCTACATCCCTGCATCATGCCTTCCCTCCCTCCCAGTAGATGACATCTCTTCCCTTGAAGCCCCAATTACCTCTACTGAGTGGGAATGGGCTATTAAGTCTCACCCTCCCTTATACCAAACGCTTGCTACACTTCTCTGAGATCACTTTCTCTACGCTTTAAACTCTTCCAGATTTCTTCCAGAGCTTTGCTCCCATGTGATTCCCTTCAGGCCCACATCACTGTTATCCCTAAGGAGAGATAGGACGCCTCCCTATGTCGGAGCTACTGTTCCATATCCCTCCTGTCTACCATTCTCAAATTACTAACAAGAATTATCACCGCCATTATGAAAACTCTCCTTAAAAACATGATCCATCTCGACCAAGTCAGCTTTATGCTACCCGTGAGACGAGGGACAACATGACCAGGGCCATCACCTATCTCATCCATGCCTGCAATGTTACTCTCCACCGACAAAGAAAAGGCATTTGACAGCAGGGCTGTGGAGTTAGAGTTGGAACTAGTTTTAGCTGGGCTCGAGTTGTAAAAAATGTTCCAACTCCAGCTTTTTAAAAAATGTTTATTTTTATAATTCAGCTTTCATATGAATTTTATAAATGTAACTATGTTGCTGTAGGAGTAGGTTTTATAGCTCCAAGAGATGGATTTAAGTGCTCTAAAAGATACCATTCTGTAAGTGCGAATGGCCTTACAGCATATTGTATCTCGGTGGTAGTAAAGTATCTTGTTTCAAAGCCTCTCCACTTGCGAAATAAATTTCTTGTTTGCTTATCCTTATGCTTTAAAACCTCCACTAGAGTAAATGTTTGACACAATCTATAAGTTGCAAATTAGTTGGATGGGAAGAGAGCCATTGCTTTAGCAAACTCTCTTTGGCAAATGTTACTATAGAATTGACTATGGGAGGCAAATGATTATATTGTCTTTGGCCCTTCTGCAGAAGCTGGTCTTTCGAAGTGTCTCATAAGGTCCCAGAGGTTTATCGTAAATACTGACTTTGCTGGTCAAGTCAGACACCTGAGACCAAAAGGCTAAAACAGAGGGGCAGGACCAAATATAGTGAAATAAATCTGCCTCGGAAGTTGCACATTTAGGACATGCAGTCATCCTATGAGGGTGGCTTGTTGAGGAATGTACAGTAAAGACATATATTGCGGAATGGAAAAGTTTTAATTATGTTTCCCGCCAGGATCCATTTTTCACATGTACCCTAAAGTCTCTGTGTAGCCCTTTTTTAAAGCATGTTCGAATGCATTTGGGCCATTCAACCAGACCTTCCATTTATTTCCTAATCGCTTAGGCTTAGAGAAAACACCTTGCTGGCTAAAAAGCTCCTTATTTATAGCAACCAGCAAAAACCCTTTCTCACATACATTTAGTTTCCTCTATATACTAGTAATCTAGTCCTCCATCCTTCCCCGCTATTCCCAGTCTTGCTGAACCCAGCTTTTTCTCCAGGGGTTGAAGATCTTTCATAGGTGGTCCTGGATAGGTAATTTTAGGGCACAACATTTTCTCCAAAACCCATCTTGGCTCCATCTCTGCCCTTAAGGACCCAAGAGACCCTGTCCCTTGGGGTTTTAGAGAATGGAGAAGATATATTGCTTCCTTTTCTCCCTCCCTTCTTCTTGTCATTTTTCTTGCGCTCTCACTACACTTGAGTCCCTGTGCATCAGCTCAGGACCCCTGTGCCACTCCCTCTACGCCATGTTGTGCTTCCCACCAGATCAACCAAGCCCTCCATTAACTGTCTACTTGGGAGACTGATTTAGGCTCCTCCTCATAAGCAGCACAGGTAACCCAGGTGTTCACACTTGCGCACTCCTTCTCTATTTTATCTTGTCTGCAAGAAGAAGCCTACAAGGTGGTATTGCTTTCCCACGTGCATCCACAGAATTTCTATGGAGGTGTACACTGCCGTGGAATGGTGGAAAAGTGGGAACTCTTCTACACACATTTTAGAGTTATCAGTTTTATCCTGTCTGGAAGGAGGTTTGGTGCTTAACCTCCACATTTACGGATCACCAAATACCCCTTTCTCTGACCTTCTTCCTCCTACACATTGCGGAAAATCCCCATCAAAGTGTATCGCCACTCTGTAGTCAGTCATCTGGTCAATGCCGCTAGAGCTTGTATTCTGGCCTCTTGGAGGTGCCCGGACCCTCCCTCGATATCTATGTGGCTTCCTAAGATCTTATTTATGTTCAGATATATTGTTTATTACTATAGTCATGTCATGCTATCTTTGTTACTATTGACGCCACTGTTGGCGTTTGTTATAGTTTGTATAAAAATGTTATAAAATTATTGACCTTATTTTATTATTTCTTACATTCCTTTTAAATTCTTACAGGTGCACATCCTTCATGCACCATATGTGGCAGCAAAATTCCGTCCCCTGTTGATGGAGTACATCACTTTGGCTAAGACCCAGCTTTCAGACATGAAGGTGAGTGTTCTGGAAAAAATTTCAGTAGGGAGCTGGCTATTTGGACTTTTAACTTTTTGTTTGTGTTTTTAGGTTTCTATTGAAGACATGGGCTTGTATGAAGACCTTTCAGTGAGTTGTGCCAAACATCAGGTATGAGACTGCAGTATGGCTTACCTAGACTTCTGGATGATAAAATGCTTAGTTATTTGGGTAGTGGGGTTACAATTGCTGTTATTATTAACCCTCTTAAAACACATTGTCTAGCATTACATTATATTGATTTTTCCATATGCAAGTTATCACTAGTGACCAGCAGGACTGTTGTGGGATTTGCTTTCAGAACTGAAATTTTCTAAGATACCTTCTATAGTTTATATAAAAAAAAATTAAATAATAAAAAAAACACAATATTGGTATTGCCCATCCACAACATCCAAAATCAAGGTATTTATTCTTCACGGTGAACATGTAAGAAGAATGGGCGAGGGAGCAATAAAAACTGCAGCACGCACACTGTTTTTTCTTTTTAAATTTGCGATTGTCAAAATCATGTTGATCTGCAGAAGAAAGTCACCACGTCATTTGTGCTGCATGGTGAAGCTGCTTAGTGGGGTTTAACCTTTACAGGACCGGGCCGATTTCAATTTTTGCATTTTAGTTTTTTCCTACTTGTGCTTAAAAGACCATAGCACTTGCATTTTTTCACCTAGAAACCCACATGAGCCCTTATTTTTTGCGCCACTAATTGTACTTTGCAATGACAGGCTGTTTTTTTTTCATAAAGTACACTGCGAAACCAGGAAAAAATTTAATATGTGGTGAAATTGTTTTTACGCCGTTCACCCTGGGGTAAAACTGTCTTGTTATATATGTTCCTCAAGTTGTTACGATTACAACAATATATAACATGTATAACGTTTATTTTATTTGATGGCTTTTAAAAAATTCAAACCATTGTTAACAAATATATGTTCCTTAAAATCGCTCTGTTACCATGCTTATATCGCTTTTATTCTTTGGTCTATGGGGCAGTGTGAGGTGTCACTTTTTGCGCCATGATGTAATCTTTCTATCGGTACCTTGATTGCGCATATGCAACTTTTTGATTGCTTTTTATTCCAATTTTTCTGGATTTGATGCAACCAAAAATGTGCAATTTTGCACTTTGGGATTACGCCATTTACCGTGCGAGATTAGGAATGTGATAAATTAATATTTTGGGCGATTACGCATGCGGCGATATAAAACATGTTTATTTTTATTTATAAGGCTGGGTTTACATATATAAGTTGGCGTCAGTTGCAGTTTTTCTCTAAAAACTGACCACAACTGATGTCACAACTGATGCCAAAAATGCATCAGTTGTCATCAGTTTTCCTATCCTTTTTTTCCTTAAAAACCATCAGTTGTCACACTTTGCGCTCATCAGTTGTAATTTTTTCCCCCTATGTTTTTCTGTCATTTTCCATGGGATTTTAAGGTCCTCGCAGCGTGATGACAATACGCTGCGAGGACCTTGACAACTGATGAGCGCAAAGTGTGACAACTGATGGTATAGTGGCAGCCCCCCAGACATCAGTGCACACAGGGGGGCTATATACTAATGGTGGGGAGCACACAGGGGGGGCTATATACTAATGGTGGGGAGCGCACGGGGGGCTATATACTAATGGTGGGACCTTACATGGAGGGACTATTTACTACTGGGGGAGCCACAGGGGGGCTATTTACTACTGGGGAGCCACAGGGGGCTATTTACTACTGGGGGAGCCACAGGGGGGCTATATAATAATGGAGGGAGCTCACATGGGGGCTATCTACTACTTGGGGAGCCACAGGGGGGCTATACACTACTGGGGAGCCACAGGGGGGCTATACACTACTGGGGAGCCACAGGGGGGCTATCTACTACTAGGGGAGCCACAGGGGGGCTATGTACTACTGGGGGAGCAACAGGGGGGCTATATATCACTGTATGCTGGCAGGGCACGCCTCCTTGGCTGAATGCCGCAAGCCAGAGCCGGACGGGGCGTATATGCATGCGTTATGCCCGGCGAGGCATCCGGCGCTCTATTTTTTTGAATAGGTGCGGCGCCGAAGCGGCGGTGCGGCAGGACGCTGCAAGATGCGTCCTAATGCACCGACGGTCCGGCGATGCGGCGGGCACTATTTCCCCGCCGCATGTTTTGAACTGTCCCATTGAAAACAATGGGATCAGTTCAATGATGCGTTTCCCTCCAGCGATCTTCTCCTGCACCGGAGGGAAACGCCGCCGCACCGCCGGACAAATGTAAACCTGGCCTAACATGGGAAAAGGGGGGTGATTCAAACTTTATTAGGGGAGGCGATTTTTTATTAATAATAACACTTTATTTTTCTTTTTTTACACTGACCCAGGTCAGATGCGGGGATCGCTCCTCCACGACAACGTCGCGGGGATGCGATCCCCCCCACTAGACACCAAGAAGTGGGGAAATCTAGTATTCAGATACAGCTGCATCTGAATACTTATTTAGCGGGCACGGCAATCGGACCATGCCCGCTAATAGCTGCGGTCCCAGGCTACAAGCGGCACCCAGGACCGCGGCGGTTCAGAGCTCTGAACTCCCCTAGCGACAGCTGGACGTACGGGTACGTCTAGGGGTTAATTTCTATGCCTGGAAAGGGGGTGAATAAAAAATAACATGTACTTAAATGTCTGCCTGTCATCAGTACTATACTGCTCTGGCCCCTGTTGTGCAGCTGCTTTCTGGTTTGGGGATGAGATGTAGCACTGTAGCCAATCCGGGGCTGTAGTGGTGTCCCGTCTCAGCTGCTGGTTTTAGGGGTTCACTTTTTACATATAATTTTACATAGGATAGTTGTTTTTTTTTCGGGGGAATGCAGTTTTTTGTCTCTTTTTGTTTTATACTATATATGCTATTCTTCTTGTGGTAAAAAAATACCACTATAGTTTTATTCTCTGGATCAGCACTATTACTGTGATACCAAATTTATAAAACTGCCATGGAAACCCATCAGCAGCCTGTGACCATGTCGCTGGACTGCCAATGGTCTAGATCTGTTACATGCTGCAATGATTTGACAGTGGCATGTAATGGGTTAAACTGCCAGCCCAGCCTAAGTGCACTATTACACACACATGTTTTCGTGCAAAAAATTCTTATATCGTCCAAACTTAAGTGATGATTTCTCTGTGTGTATGCAGGCAGTGAGCAAATCGCTAACAAAAATTTGTTCATATGTCGTTGATCGCATCTTTTGAGCTGACCATAAAGTCATTTTTAGGCTTGGTTCACACTACGTTTTTCACTCGTTTTATTTTCATCCATTTTCACAAAAAAAGGTTGGAAAGCTGATGCATTTGTGTGCATCTGTTTTAATCCGTTTTTTCTATTGACTTCCATTGTAAAAAAAAAAAAAAGATCAAAATGTGGCCGACCACGTTTTTGTGTACGTGAAAAAAATGGATGCATTTTGACCTTTTTTTTTTTTAGAATGAATGTCAATGGAAAAAAAGGATTAAAACAGATGCACACAAATGCATCTGTTTTTCCATCCTTTTTTTTTTGTAAACACGTAGGAAAAAAACGGATTGCAAAAATGTAGTGTGAACCGAATCTGAATTGTTACCTAATCATTTAGTTTGTAACTACGATCATTTGTATGCTAGAGTATATGAATTCAGGTTGTTTCCAAAGCGCTTGTTTGCAATCGTTGTTAATCAGGCAAAACTAAAAATCGCTTTGTCAAATAGGACCAAATAGCTCCTTAATGACCTCTGGAACAACACTTATCAGTTAAACAAGGCTTAATGTGTCTGTAATGTGTGTTGTCTTTGCAGGCACAACCTCAGGCCCAACAAGATGTACAGAAAGCTGTTCAGATATTTGAAAATACAGGCAAAATCCCGGCCAGTGTCATGGAGGCCAGGTAAGGTGGAACTTGTTATTTATGTATTCTGTTGGGCAGATATTCTTGTGTTTGACAAAATAGATTTTTTATTTGATTGCTAGACTTGATTTATAGTCATCTCATTTTATTTAACAGAATCTCTACATCTTATAAATAATGTCATTACTCCTCCTTCCTTGTAAAGTCACCTGTGATGTTTTAATCTGTGTTTTTGCATTTTACCTTTACCACCTTTCAGTTGTTATATGATCCAAATACATTATTTATTGTGTTTTTCTTTTTAATAGCATATTTCGGAGGCCATATTTTACTTCTCGCTTTCTGCCTGCGTTATTGGCCCCCAGGCTGGTCAGTATACATGATAAGTCTAAGCATTGCATTGTGTACAAATAAAGATTTTTAGCAATTTTGCATACCTTGTCATGTGGTGCCATCTGTATACATGCCCCCCCCCTTTTTAAATCTTTTATGCTGGTTCGTGTAGTTTGGCACTGTGATCTTCATGTTTGATGCCTATCCCTTTCTTTTATTGGTTGGTATAATTTAAATGCATAATTATGAAGCCATTTACACTTCCTCAACATTTAGGGCCCATTCACACTGAGCAAAACAAATGGAAATTCCGAGCAGAGTGGGCGCTGCAGATTCTGCTTGGAGGTCCCACCTGCTTATCTATCTTAATATGATGTCTCGCTCTCCACTAAAAGAATTGACATGTCAAATGAAGAATGGAGGCGCACAACACATCACATTGAGACAGATAGCCAGGCGGGATTCCGAGTGGATTCCGCGGTGCGGCTTCTGCTCGGAATTTCCGCCTTTTTTGCTCAGTGTGAACGGGCCCTTAAATTGCAACACCAGTAAAGTCATGGAAGTAAAAGTCATGGAACTATGAAAATCACAGGATTAATAGACATGTTTAATAATATGCAAATTATAAAATAATGAAATATTTATTCAGTATTGAGTTGGAGCATAATGCGTAGAAATACCCTCGGTGTGCTATTTATTTTAAAGTTACTAATGGTTGTCTGGGAAATATTCTGCCACGTTGTTCTTAGGCATGCAAACCATTAGTATCTGCTGCTGGCAGCCTCCTTTGCCATTGCAGATCAATGACATCTCAGATATTCTTAATGAGAGACAAGTCCTAAGACGCTGCAGACCTTGGTGGCTATGCAGGTTGCTTACAGTAGCACGAGCAGTATATAGCCTGGTGTTGTCATGGGACATTTCTGGGAAATGCCTGTACCACTGGCTCCTTGTCTAACTAGTGTAATGCTGAGCTGTTAGTGTACCTGGAATGAAAACTAGAGAGGTCTGGGTGCTATACATTATGCCACCCCACACCATAATCCCGAGAGTAGGATGTACCCTTTTCAACTCCAAGAAGTGCAAGCCGTAATGTTGAGGTGCACAGCAAGACAGCAATGGAGATCTTTCCTCCGGCTTTTGTCTCAGACACAATGATAGGTCTGGATTACACACATGCAATGCCATGGAGAGGCCTTCACGAGCGAACATAGCTAGACTACTGCTAGTCTTTATTACATTGATTTTATAGTGGGACCAATGGTACTGCCAATTCTCTGTTTTGTCCCAGAAGCATTTTTTCTATATGACAACACTAGGCTGCTACTGGGAGCAGCCTGCATGGTCTGAATGTTGGAACGTTAGAAACCGCCTACTGTTTAGCTCCAAGTCCTGTGTTCAGATTTGATTGTGTAACTTTTCTGTGATCTCTCATAACAAATTACTCACTGGTGGTCATAGAAAACCAAAGAATTCTGAACATAGCTTTACAAGTGAATAGGTGAGAAAGCATTAAATGGAAATTATCAGCAGCTTAGAAGAACCCTTTCAGCAGAGCAAGCTGGCCTGGGAGTGGGCTAATAGTCCTGCCCCCAGTGCACCAAAATACCTTATTAGCATAGGGAATAAACTGCTAATAACATGAAAACGGTGCAGAGGATGAATGTATGAAACTTGCCTTCATCCTCAGCGCCCTGTGCTCTATAGGGGCATATCAGCAAGTCATCATTTTCTAACCTGCTGATAGTTTCCCTGTAAGAAACTCATAATCATTTGTGGAATCCTGAAATGTATTTAAAATTTAAGGTAAAATATTTTTGTATTTGTTTTGCTTGTCTTTATTCCTGTATATCAGACTTGTTTTGTTCTTACAGCTCCCAGTGGTTCCAGACTCGCTCATGTTACTCATTGATGCACTAAGGAGGTGAGAGATTTAGACAGGCTATTGTATTTTTTGTGTATTGTATGAATCACAATGGGATCTAGTGCCTGTCTCTTCTAAAATGCTTGTGCAATACTCAGACTACATTATTAGGCAGTTTAACCAATTTCGGTTAAATTTAGTAATCTCAGGATTGTTTAAAATGCCTAATAGTGTAGTCTCTATTTACTGGCCTTTGCTGGGAACCAGGATCCCCCCAATGCCCTGTAAGGTTCCTTCTCCCATATAATCATGTAACTGTACTATAATGGGTAGTTTAGTTCTCTGTTGGCTGCATTTCAGTTATTTAATATGCAGATGGTCTGGGTAGTGGACACACTTTGCTTGGAAATCATCAACTCTGATATCAGTTCTTATAGGTGTGATAGGTGTGCTCCCCTCTAATGGTTCCTATTGTACCTGTGTGGATGTCAGCACAGCATCCATTGTTGAGCAATAAGGGCTCGATACTGTGGGTACTCAATACTTACCATATTTTCTGCTTCAATGTAATTAATGAAAATCATATGTAATGGTATAGTCGTATAACCTTTAAGCAAGCTTTGTTACAGAATAAAAAACATCACACACATCATAATCTTTATTCAGATTATGTTGGTTTAGAGATGTTAATAGTTCCTTCTTATGTGCTTAGACCTTGGAACAGATATGATCCTAAGGATCATCTGGGCAGCCCCTTTTGCTGCTCCCCGCTCATTGTCTATGCATGTTATAGCACAGACAGCGAGTGGGGAATAAAGAGAAAGTGAGCACTGACCTGACAGGTCGGCGCTCGCTTACTCCTAATATAGGGCCGAGTAATAGGGCCCTATGTCTAGGAACAAGTCAAAATTGTAGCCCTTTTTACATCTAAGTCGGATGACGTGCATGGGGAAAAAGAGGCCAGACTCTGTGATACACTAAGGTTAACCCTTGAACATTGGGACTGATTTTTTCTTTTGGATGGCGAGGGTGACCTTAAAGGGCAACTCCAGCGAATTTTTTTTTTCTTTCAAATCAACTGGTGTCAGAAAGTACTAGAGATTTGTAATCTACTTCTATTTAAAAAATCTCACATTTTCCACTACTTATCAGCTGCTGTATGTCATAGACATAGATATGTGGGACATACAGTCTGTGATAAGTACTGAAAGACTTGAGATTTTTTTAATAGGAGTAAATTTAAAATCTCTGGCACTTTCTGATACCAGTTGATTTGAAAGAATTTTTTTTGTTTTTGCTGAACTACCCCATTAACCCCTTAATGACCGCGGGCGTATATTTACGTGCTGCGGTCGTTAAGGACGTTCAGAGCGGGGCCGCGCGGCGGTCCCGGGTGCCGCTTGTAGTCCGGGACCGCAGGTATTAGCGGGCATGGTCCGATCGCTGTGCCCGCTAATACAGTAATCGGATGCAGCTGTCAAAGTTGACAGCTGCATCTGATTACCATTTGCAGCGTCATCCCTGGTGTCTAGTGGGGAGATCGCTCCTCCGGAACGTTATCCCGGAGGAGCGATCTCCGTTTCTGAAGCCGTCCGGGGACTGCTCCAAGATGGCGCCGTCCCCGGATCGGCACTCGTTTACTTCCGGCTGCAGCAGCCGGAAGTAAACGAGTGCCTATCTCATGGATCTCTGCAGCATATCTATGCTGCAGAGATCTCTATGAGAGATCAGTGCACTTATACTAGAAGTCCCCTAGGTCGCATCAAATCCAGAAAAATGTTAATAAAAAGCGATCAAAAAGTCGTATATGCACAATCAAGGTACCGATAGAAAGAACACATCATGGCACAAAAAATGACACCTGACACAGCCCCATAGACCAAAGGATAAAAGCGCTATAAGCCTGGGAATGGAGCGATTTTAAGGAACATATATTTGTAAACAATGGTTTTAATTTTTTACCGGCCATCAGATACAAGAAAAGTTATACATATTATATATCGTTTTAATCGTAACGACTTGTGGAACATATATAACAAGTCAGTTTTACCCCAGGGCAAACGGTGTAAAAAACATATCCACTAAAAACAATTAAAAAATTTTTTTTCAATTTCACCACACATTTAATTTTTTCCTGCTTTTGCAGTGTACTTTATGCAAAAATTCAGCCTGTCATTGCAAAGTACAATTAGTGGCGCAAAAAATAAGGGCTCATGTGGGTTTCTAGGTGAAAAAATGCAACTGCTATGGCCTTTTATGCACAAGGAGGAAAAAACGAAAACGCAAAAATCAAAATTGCCCCGGTCCTTAAGGGGTTAAAGGGGTACTCCAGCGTGGCGGGGGGGGGGGGTATTTTGGGATCTTCCTGGGGAGGAGGTGGCTGAGAGAAAAGACGTCCACTCACCTTCCTGGATCCAGCGGCGGGTCCCGTATTGCGGCGCTCCGGTCCCCAGTTCCCGGCCACTTCCTGGTGTCTGACGTGGGCTTGAGACTAATCCCAAAATAGCCCCCCCGCTGGAGTACCCCTTTAAGGCCATACTGAAGACAGATCGTTTCAAGGGGTTTTTCTGATAAATAGATAACCGGTCAGCGGTTCAACACCATCCTACACAGTGAATAGTTTTTCTCCGTTGATTGTGTAGCAGTGTTGACTTGTAACTGAAGCTCATGTCCAGAATTGGTTCATTTACTCTGAGCCCCTTGTGGGACAAAAAAAATAAGTAAAAATAAATAATATAAGTAAAACACAGTTCCCTTTTTCCCCATTACATAAAATTTATTTAGAGAAAAAAATACATATTTGTTTTTTTTTTTTTTTTTTTTTTCAAACAATAGTTTTTTATTAGTTTTTACAACTCACAGGAAGGGTACAAAACATATTTGGTATTACTGCGTACATAAATGTCAAAGGTTCCAAGCATGCATAAATTTGGAAAATGTAATTATATCTGTTATATCATTATATCGTGGTTATACCATTATTTTATTATATCTCTTCTGTGTACAGAGCTGATAAAATCCCCCCTGCCGTGATGAGCTCTTATTTAGATTCCTGTGAATTGGAGAAACAGCGAAAGCTGGAAGGTGAGATCCCTATTTGATGTATGGGATTGCTTGTAGATTTTTATGTGCAGAAGTCAAGCTTTGCATTTAGAAGTTATCTCTATAGTCAGAACATGTACAATACAGCATCTGTGCCATATACTTCAATTTAAAGGACAAGTACCATGAAAAACTTTTTCCCAGTAATTGAAGCACATTACAAAGTTATATAACTCTGTAATGTGCTTCAATCACCTATCTGCCTCCCTTCCCTGTCTTTTCCCCCCTCCACCCCCCACCAGGAAGTGTCCTGACTCACACAGACCTGATTACTGTCCTCACCTTCACCAGGCAGCTCCTTCTTGTGAGGATGAGTCATGAGCAGGAGGGCTGCTCTAGGTCCTGGAACAGCAGCCTCCCCCTCCCCCTCCTTGTCAGGTGACTCTGCTTGCTCAGCTTATCTTCTCTAGTGACATGACTCCTTCACTGAGTCCACGGCAGCAGGAGAGAGGGTATGAGGGGAGGGGGGAGCTGCCTATGTGCCGGAGTCAGTCTGAGGGAAGATAAGCAAGTGAGGTGTGACAAGTGATGGCTTGCAGTTTTTCAGCAAATGGGAGCTGAGCAAGCCTGTCACCTGACAAGGCAGGGGAGGGGGGAGGCTTGTGTAACAGGAGAAGGAGCTGAGAGAAGAGCTTGGTGAGGGTGACAACAGTAATTAGGTCTGTGTGAGTCAGGACACTTCCTGGTGGGGGGTGGAGGGGGGAAAAGACAGGGAAGGGAGGCAGATAGGTGATTGAAGCACATTACAGAGTTATATAACTTTGTAATGTGCTTCAATTACTGGGAAAAGTTTTTCATGGCACTTGTCCTTTAAAGCGTAACTATCATATTTTTTTTTATGCAGAAATCCGTAGTATAAGCAATTTTAAGAAACTCTGTAATAGGTTTTATTAGCCAAAAAAGCCTCCTTCTGTACTCAAGCAATTTCCCAGCCTCCCCCCCCCTTCCCCCCCGACTTCTTATCTGTGCATTATCAGGCATTATGGGTGTATGGTGAGGTGGACTCGTATACTAAGGACATGTATGGGTAATACTTATTATTTGTGGATGGTGTTTCTTTCTGTGTACTCACTGTGAGATTTATTTATTTATTATATGCAGTACCAACCCAGTGCCCAGTATATATGTGTATATATAGGTTCCCCATTTTACTGTTATTTACTTTGTGATATAGTACCTTATGTATAAGAACCTAGTTAATCCACTGCTTTCATGGGGATTTGTATTAGCTCCAGCCCCCTGTTATGTATTTTTAATTGAAATAATTTCTTTTTGATATTCCAATAAAAGATAAGTACTTATATATACATTGGTCTTGCATTCGTAATTTTTTCTTTTGTTTTTTATGTTGGACAGTTTTGGGTGCGCATAGACCGCACTATTTGGGCCTTATATAGGATTAGGGTGTTGTGCTTTGCAAGACTGCTCCGTGCTCAGTCACTCCTAACAGCCCCTCCCCTCTCCATAGCCACATAATGGAGACAGAAATCCTGCTTCTTCTGAAGTGAGGGGGGAGGCTGGGAGATAGCTTTTTCAGTACAGAAGGAAACTCGTTTGGTTTATAAGACCTATTACAGAGTTTCTTAAAATCGCTTGAACTGTTGATATTTAATGTTTTAAAAAAAATGGCCCTGAAATGACAGTTACACTTTAAGTGTTGTTGTCACTTGTTTCTTAGTTGTTTCTTAGTTGCCTATTTTCTATGAATTCCTATCTATAGCCTCGATAGGTAACCTATGAGTACAAAAGATAATTGATCACCTAAAATTTTACTCCATGGACCCAAACCAGCATGGCTTTACTGAAGGCAGATCATGTCGGACTAATCTCATTGATTTCTTTAATTATGTCACAAAAGTAATGTATGTAGGTGGTGCAGTGAATATTGCCTATCTGGACACCATTCCCCATAAAAAGCTTATAGAAAAGTTAGAGAAAATTGGACTTAATCCCTGGATAGTTCAGTGTATTTGTTGTTGGCTGTAGGATAGATATCAGAGGGTTTATCTCAGTTGTATCTGTGTACAGTATAACTGAGAGCACACCACCAGTTGTAGGACCTGAGACCTGGCAGCAAGGGTATTCTGGTGTTCACGCACACATCCTTCACACTTCCCTACACCCCCTCCACTTCTCTGGGAGAGATCAATTAATGACATCACATTTGCAGAATTTTGCCAGAAGTTTAGACCTGGTGAAAAAACGTCTCTCAAAAGAATCTAAAATGGATAATTGTGCAGAATTTGGGAGAAGATTCATTAGTTCATCTGGGCCATAATATATTTTTAAAACTATAAACTGAAAACAATATCAGTAATCACAGCATATTACAAGACATATGATTGTTGTATATGGCCATCAGGCATGTCTATCTGTGTATTTTATTCTGCACTATATTCACTTATTTTGGAAAATTGCAGCTTTTCTATAGCATTCTTATTTATATGGACAAAAAGAGAAAATAGCGCTGCACCTCACACCTATGGCTGATACTAATGCTTCTCAGCTACATTTAAAAACCAACTCCAGGATGTTGGTATATAATTTGATCAAACCATATTGCCCCATGTACCAGCGTGCAGGTCTCCTGGCTCACATGGGTCCCTACACTAACTCACCACCGTGTCAGTCAGCGACCGCCATCCCTGCAAGGCTTGCACAAACAGGGAAGGGGGGCCATAGAACGGCCCTGCAACCCCACTGCCACAGGACCAGTACCCAGAGGCCCCCGTAAATCCCAGCAGGCACCGCCGGCGGAGAAGGCTGTCACCAAACAACACAAGTGTGAACAAGGTCTAAAACACTCACCACACTCCAGCAGGTAGAATGGGAAGGATAGGAGGTACAAGTCATGTGTGCACAGGTGTCTCCTGCTAATTGCGGTCATGTGGGTCTTACAGGAGGAGTGCCAACACTGAGAAAAGGGAGAAATGTAAAATACGGACAAAAAGAGAAAATAGCGATACACCTATGGCTGATACTAATGCTTCTCACTGACCGACACAGTGTGGAGTTAGCGTAGGAACCTGTGTGAACCAGGAGACCTGCACGTTGGTACACGGGGAGATATGGCTTGATCAATTAATATTCCAACATCCTAAAGTAGTTTTTTTTAAAAAAAGCTTAGCATTAGTATCAGCCATAGGTGTGATGTGCAGCCGCTCCTCTCTCTCTCCATTTTGGATTCTTATTTATATACTGCTGTAAATTCACTGTTGCTTGCCTGCCATAATATATTCTAAGAGGTTATCTAGGCTAAAAAAAAAAGCATGGCCGTTTGGATGTGGGTTTTGCAGTTTAGCTCTATTAAAGTGAACGGAGCTGAATTTTAATATCTCACACAACCTGAGGAGAGGGGTGGTGCTGTTTCTGCAAAAAGTGGCAGTTTTTTCTAATCCTAAATAACCCTTTTAAGTGGGAAATGTGCAGTTTTTGTTTCTCTGAATACAGCATTGTGTATCTTTATGGGATTTCTTGAACTGATTATTAGGAAATGAGAAGATGGATATGTCTCTGAATGAGGAGCCATTTGCCAGGTTACAGGCAGCACTGTGGGAGCTGAGACCCCTTATTACAGATCCAAAGCGATATGATGGTATGTAATGACCAGATGTTAATGGTTATGCCACCTCTGTAAACCCCCTTTTTATTGCTTCAATGCATCCATAATGGAAAGTTATAATTAATTTCAGGGGGAGAAAAACAGACATGGCCGCACATTATTACTCATGCTCTGCTTCTCAGCACAATAATTACTAACACCAGGATTTGGTTTACAGTTTGACTTGAGCTAGACAGCTGGGTCACTCCCTCCCTGGGCACTGCTGCTGTTTAGCGTTGGTGGCTCTGCACCATTTTTTAGGTTAGGGACCCATGTGAATCAGGAACTGTGAAGTGGTGTGTGGGCTTATACAATTTGATGAAATTGTAAACTTACTCCTGATGTTAGTAAGTATTGTGTTGAGAAGCAGAGGATCAGTGATAAGTTGTGCGGTCATGTCTGTTTTTTCGCCCCATAAAATTATATATTACACAGCACTGAACACTCTTTCTTTATAACCTTTACATAAATGTTTTCCCCCTCAGAGATCTCATCTCAGATGGCTGTGATCTCTGACAGATTGGTGTCAGTAGTGGGAAGCGTTAACATGGACACACTTTCTGTGACACCATCTCTTTTTACTAAATCTGTGAAGGAGCTTGAGCCTCAGGAACTGATGGTGAGCTGGACGTTTGATTGCCCCCTTTTTTCACGTCTTTCTGACTTTTACATTATTGTTTATTCTTTTGCAGGCTGCTGATTTGATTCTCACATTCTTTTTCCAATGTGTTATGGTGTCCTTCAGTGCCAATCCCCCTGACAGGTAGTAAAGCCTACTATTGGGACAAATAAATAAAGCTGGTGGTAACTATGTCACTCAGTGACAGATCTGTGCCACTCAGAGCTCCTGCTGTGCCCCCTACTGGCACGCATAGTTGTTGTAGAAAGGTGACAGAGTGCCCTGAAAGGTGTACAACATGTAATGACTACTTCTCATCTTTATGCAGATTTTCTTCTTTCTATATGAATAGTTAGGTCAGCTGTTTATTGGAATTGTGGAACTATACTTGGTGTTTTACTTTATTTTTATCTAGTTAGTTAAAGGAGTACGCTGGGCAAGGGATTTTTATAAAGATATGCCCAGGGATGGTATGTGTGAAAATGAAAAAGCTTCCATGCCGCCGATGGCGCTATCTTATTGCTCCTTCCCGCTGTTTGACTGCTTCTGGGTCCTGGGGTCATGATATTGCAGGCCCATCCAGCCACTGGGGCGGGACACTGCTGTAGCCGCTGTGGCTCAGTGGGCCTACAGCGTCATAGGCATGTAAAAAAAAGTCCCCTGCCCGTACCCCTTTGAGCAAACATCAGCAGTTTAAATCCTAGTCCTTTGCTATAAGCTTGCTACAATATACCACTGCAGGCTAGTTATCTCACAGAGGATTGCCTATAGTAGGTAAATTGTAACACAATGTTAAAGAAAGAAAGGTGCAGAATATTTCATTATAAGCTTATTAGATGTAAGGCCTGATATATGGCTGCAAATGAGCGCCAGTTAGATCTGCACTAAATTGCAGTGCTTACACTGCGCGGCTAATTCAGCTTCCTGTCCTCATGAACTATGCCACATCATTTGCGGCCATTACGTACTGTACGTTATCAGCCACACCTCTTCTTTTTAGACAGAGAGATGTGCGGCCAATAATGATTTTGTCAGACACACACACACGATCTCATCAGCCTAACAGCGATGTTCACTTGTCAGCTGATCACTTGCTGGGTTAATGAGCGTTCCAAGGAACACTAGCTGGCAATATTCGGAACATATAAAGGGTCCTTTACTTAATAGAGGTTGTGCAGTTCTGTGTAAATAAAGAGACCAAATTGTTTGGGCTGTGTTCAAGATATAACCTTCTTATTTTATCTTTGTAGACAAGGACCATGGGCCTCCTTATATGTAAAGATGCTGTGTGGTCATCCCAGAGCTCTTTATGCAGTGCTAAGTAGGACCCTGCAGCTGATGTGCCCGCAGGTACACCCCTTGGATAAATTAGTTAGGCTTCCTTCACACACTTCTTGTGTGGACGTTTTTTTTTAACTTGTAAACAAAACAAGTGCACATATGTTTTTGTTTGCTTTGGTCATGTCATTTCTCATGACAAATGAAAAAATGTCAGAACCACATGTATTTGATGCCAACAGATACAATTGATTTTGATGGATGATATCTGGGTATAATTATTCTTCCTTTTATACGCTGCTGATTATAGGCAGGACTCCTGAAAGATCCACATGTGGTTGGACTTGCTGTTTTCTCTGTTCACGTCCATGAGTGCCGGGCACTGCTTACAACAAACAAGGAAGTGAATGCACTAGAATCCTTCTGGGAGCTGGTACTAAACCCCCAGTGTATGAAGTCTGTCTCGGTAATTCTTAGGTAAGTGCTCTGTGCAGCTGAGAGTGTCTGTCACTAATAGACTTAGGCCAAGATTTATCAAACTGTGTAAAACAGAAGCTGGTGTAAGCTTTCATTTTATAGCATTGCTGGACATTATGGCACTAGAAGTATTATCAGTTGCTATGAATTATTACTTGAATTATTGAAGAAATGGCCTTCAACATTAAAGTGACACTGTCCACCCCCTTTTTTTGCATTATGACTTCTCTACCCAGGTGTAAAGGGTAGATTTTTGCAGTTTTCTTACCTTATTTTATATCATACATCATGGTGCTTGTTCCAGTAAAAATGAATCTTTAATCATCTGTGGATTGTGCTATCTGGGAGGGGCTTTTTGGCCGCAGCACCACTTAGCCCCACCCACATTGCAACCATAGGCCCCACCCCTCGGTGACACCATCACCACATAGGCACCTCCCCCTCTAGGTCGGCCCATACCAATGGGTGTGGAGGGGGCAGGGCCTATGCCCTTATGAAGTCACGAAGGGGGCGGAGCATACAGTGGCAATGTGCGGGGGCTAAGTGGTGCTGCGGCCGTGAAGGTTGCCCAGGGCTCACTTATTACTGGAACAAGCATCATGAGGTATGATATAAAATAAAGTGTCACTTTAAATGGTACCGGTCACCACATCCGCTGACCTAACTGGCGCCATGGAGAAAGCCATGGTGTGACAGTAATGCCTGTGACCCCCAGTATAATCCAGTTGAGGTTGCGCACATTACCATTTCAGCCTGATCACCTCCATTGATACCCGAACTTCCAGCTATCAAGGGGAATTCATCACTGACTGGGTCAGCGGATTGTAAAACTATACCTCACAGGGCATACTAGGAGTTACACAAATCTTGGAATACTACAGTTAGCAGACTGATGATCTGACCTTACATTTCAGGTTCTGCACGGCAGCAGTTTCCTATGCTTGCTGTAGGTTCTCACTACTCTCCCCAGGGGCTTCGCTGGACTGTATCTCCCCCATATTTATCCGGAAGGTAATTTATTTTAATTTTATGTTAGGCCTATGTTTGAGTAGAAAACAGGATTTTGTGAGTACTCACTGAAAAATCCTTTTCTCCTTGAGATCATTGAGGGACAAAGAAACCATGAGTATAGGCTTCTCCTGCTTAGAGGTGATGCTAAACAGGAAAAGTCTTTGCTCTTAGGATACTATTACACGGAACCATAATCGGCCCGATTCGGCCGATTATCGCTCCATGTAATAAATACAACGATCAGCCGATGACAACGATCATCGGCTGATCGTTGATATAGGTTCTGACCGATTTTCGCTGGGCGCCGACCGCGCACCGCTACATGTAATAGCTCCTGCGGTCTTCTCCCCGGGTCCCTCTCGCGCTAGCTTTAGAGCGGCCTGTCAGCTGACAGGCCGCCCGGCCAATCACAGGCCACAGCGGTCCCGGCCTGTGATTGGCTGAGAGGCCTGTCAGCTGACAAGCCACTCTGAAGCTAGAGCATGCGGGACCTGGGGAGAAGCGGACCACAGAAGCAGCCCTGGAGCATGGATAGGTAATGTATGTAGACATCAGTAACAATGTCCTTGCAGCCCTTGTTAAACGATTATCAGCCGTGTAATAGGCCCAGTTAACATGCGACGATCTAGCAGATCGGCAATCGTTTACAGGTATTATCGGCCTTACTGTATAGGCTATATCCATCCTGTAGGCTATTCAGTTTGTATGCAGTAGTAGGAGCAACAAAAGAAGTCAACAAAAGGTTAACAATAAGAAACAGAATTGCTAATGGACAATTGAGAAAGTGAGAAAAAAAGGAAACTATCTAGCAAAGCCAAGGCTGAAGAATGAGGACAAACTAACTGGATGAGAGTTGTGGCCCTGAATAAACTAGTGGGGTTCAGAGCTAAGGCTATGTGTCAATTGCATGTCAGTTTTGCCTGCTGTTGCTATTTGTCCTAAAATTTATTTTTCTCTGCTTACAGCTACATCATCTGTTGCCTAGGCTGGTCCTGGAAGCCAGAGAAGGATTGATAGATGAAGTAGAGGATATTGCTGTACTTTATTCCTCAGTGCTCTTTCCCTCAACAAGCTGGAAGGATGCAGCAGTCAGCCTGTGGCACCATTCACAGCAACTGATAACACTGGAGCCTTTTGTGGTCAGTATTGAGAAAAGGCCCTGTTACACTGAACAATTATTGGCCTTACTTGGATGATTACTGATAATCATTTAGTGTAATAGTACGATGCACGTCGATGCTGATCGTAGTCTTTCAACATGTGAAAGATCATGATGTGTCCGCTGACTTTAATGGGCTGCTTGAACGAGCGATGCAATATTAAAGCGGGGCCCCACCCAGCACGCCCACTATGCATATTCATATACGCATAGTGGGCTGTATACACGCCGACTGTGCAGGGAAGTAGGGCCGGGCACCGGCTGGCAGCCCTCCCCCGCAGATGAAGCAGTACAGGACCCCTTCACCTGTTCTGGCGCCGCCACCACCTCCTCCAATGCTGCCATGAGCCGCTGCTTGCGGGACCTCAGGGCATCAGTCATGTGCCCGCTGTGCACTCCTGGCTTGTCCATCTTGTGCACTGAGGACCCGCCCCCACCGGGGCTTCTGACAGTTGCTGCTCCCGGAGTTGTGAGCCCAGACAGAAGATCAGCCGCCACCTGGCAGAGCACATGGCCGGGCGCAGAGAGGGCGACTGCATCGGGCACAACTACGCCGCTCCATGTAACTCCTACCGCGCTGGGCACTGCCCCGCTGTGTCCGGGCTCACAACTCCGGACCCGCCTACTGCAGAAGGCTCGGTGGGGCGGGTCCGCAGTGCACAAGCCGGACAGGCCAGGAGTGCACAGCGGGCACATGACTGTGCCCGCTAGGTCCCGCAAGCAGAGCTGATGGCAGCATTGGAGGGTAGTGGCGGCGCCCGGAGCAGGTGAAGGGGTCCTGTACTGCTTCATCTGCGGGGTGCCGGCCCTGCTCCATGCACAGTCGGCTGTATCCAGCCCACTATGCGTATATGAATATCGTAGTGGGCGGGCTGGCGAGCGCGACGATGCTCTGGCTGTCCCAGAGCAACGCCCTAAATGCTCTTATGCTAGTTAATTTTCATAAGAGCATTTAGCGTTTTTATTAGAAACAAGCGTGGGCCGAGAGTGGTGAAAGTATTGGCTATGTATTACTGACATACTAGCTACTACTGCATACAAGCGGTTTTTCTGGAAGAACCTGCTGAAGTGCCGCTTAAACTAATCTAGTACTTTTTGAATGGTGTAAGGACACCATTGGTTGAAGGGCAACCCCCATATATCTTTAGTGGTACCAATATATTGTACTGTTGGCTTTTCACTTTATTGTAATACTATTCTTTGCATTATCTTTTAGAGACTGGCTATTGTGGGAATGAACCTGGTTCGGATAAGATCCTTTATGTGACAGCTGAGAGGCAATATGACCATAAAATGAATGCATGTATATCAGTTATTGTATCTGCCTAATCACATGTGCTCTCTCTGCAGGCAGCAGTACCAACGTTGGGCTTTGAATTCTACTTTCTCCCCAATCCTCTGTAAAGAGCGGCTTTGGGAATAATTTGGAGATTGCATGTTCCACGATAGTTGATACTGTGCTACAATTTTGCTCCAGTCAGAACTTGAAGTTTATCCTTGTATGATTATGTGCCTACTAATGTTTTTATGTTTCCTATTATCAGTTCTGCTTTCCCTTTAGATGTAACTTGTAACGTAGTCCCCCTGCAGCACACTGCCACGGACTGCAGGCATCCTTTGTCGTTTACAGGTAGGTTTGAAGGGGTATTTTTATCTCAACTAACACTTAAACTTGTAGGCTAGTCAATTTTTTTTTTTTTTTTTTTTAAATCCTCTGTATTTATAATAGCACCAAGTTATTCTGTGTGTTTTTTACATAGCTTGTCATTGCTCAAATTGTCTCCATTAGGGGCTCAGGTAAATTCTTATTATCTGTCGTATGTGTTTGGACTGTGGGAGAAACTTGAGTAACTGGGTGGTAACCCACGCAAACATGGGGAGAACAATACAGACTGCTTTCAGATGTTGCCCTTGGTGGGTGTGAACCCAAGACGCCCAGCACTGGAAATTGGTCAGTATTCATTACATATTAGTTTAGCAAACTGCCTCCTTCTCTTGAAATGCGATAATCAGGAGAGTAAGACATTTTGGTTAATGAATGTATATCAAAATTAGTCAACTTGATGAGCCTTACTATTTAATTATATTAGTTGAAATAGAATATCTCTTTATGATTGTCTTCCCTGACGCATTAAAAGGGTGATGCGGGGAGCCCTAATTCGGTTTCCACTCCCCAATGCTCCCACTTTCTCCCACTGGCCACCTCAGAAAGGGAGGGTCTATGTTTGAGAGCATTGGTGCAGGTACAACCACGCTGCATGCAATGTTCAGTAGCTGTCTCATGTTGCCGGACATTGGCCAGCTATTACCCATCGCATGATTTGGTGGTTTCACCCACTCACAACATGCACCCCCTTTTTGGACACCAAGGGGAGGACATGGATTGTCGGAGCGGAACAGGTAGGACCTTTTCTTCTCCCCCTTTAAAAGGAAGGTTGGGGCACTTTTGAGACCCTCATCTGGTAGCCAAAATCATGAGCAACTCCAAAGTGCAATCTCTCTCTG